>NC_045439.1:814045-866298 GCF_002776525.5 Piliocolobus tephrosceles | reverse complement strand
CAGTGATGGGCAGTGGTTATCAGTGGGATGTGTGCAGTGATGGGCAGGAGTTGCCATCACAAGGGAGGAGGAAGCAGATGTCCCTGCACACACCATGGCTCAGCCACGCAGCTGCACAGCCAGCACCATGTGGCTTTAGGTCTGTGATGAGGCCCATTCCTTTTTGTTTGTTTTTGGATATCACGTGTTTTGGAAAGCTGTTTTTATTTTTCATTTTCAGCCAGGTGAAACTGGGAATTTAGACTTTTTCTAACACGCAGCTTCCTTCAAAGGCACTGTCTTTTGGGCCCCTTTACAGAGCCCCTCCGGGAGATGCCTGGTTTCCTAACCTTTAAAAGTTAGACTTTAAAAAGCCAAAATATTCCATCCTGCTCCTTCCGTTCCAAGATTTGGGTTCAGACTGTGCCACGGCATCACGATGTCACCCGTGGTGGCCCTTGCTCCTCACCTGGCTGGATGTTGGTGACCCACAGACCTCAGAAGGCCAAGCCTTTCTCCTGACCTCCCTGTGGCCTTACAGGAACCTCAGAAGCAACAGGTTCCAAACCTGACTTCTGTGGTGCCCAGTAGAGAAGAGAGGCCCTGCTGCTCTCGTCCGCAGAGGCGAGTGAGAGGAGGAGGACCCTCACAGAGTCAGGTAAGGAGGGACCAGGCAACATGCAGCAAACGGCTCGCCCACTATGCGGCTGCCAAGCCCCCAGGGTCTGGAGGACCCTGCAACAGACAGGTTCAAAGCTCCCCGGCCCCGCTCAGGTCCACACTGAGCACTCAGGAAGAAAGTGCCAAAAGCTGGGAGTGGGGGCAGGGAGCTGACACTCTTCCCCCGAGAACGCCCCTCTCACAGACATGCTGGGATTTTTGTCCCCAAAGCCTGGAGGCCCAGCAGGGGAGCTGGGAGAGTGGGCGGGAGGCAAGCCCCCAAAGGCTGAGGAAGAGGCAGCAGGGCTGCAGGACGCCCCGGGCACCAGGCAAGGGGCTGGAATGGAGAGCAAAGGAAGCCCCCAGTGGCCAAAAAGGACGGCATTCGGGCTGAAGAACAGAGAACTCATGCAGGCCCCAAAGCCGGTGGCTTGGCTGCGATGCACACACAGGCTGATGTCCACCATCGCTGTGCTCAGAGCTCAGACCCCACCAAAGCCGCGCCCTGGTCCACCCTCGGGGCATCTGAAGGCCTAACTACAGCTGCAGAGAAGTCCAGAACCAGCTCAACTACAGGAAAGGACAGCTCCGTCCCCACTCTGGCAGCCTCACAGCGGAAGGCACGTGCCCCTGGCTGGAAATAAACATTGTTTGCTTCAGCCTCTATTGTTCTTCTATGTGAACTGTCTAGCCTACAATAAGACATTACAAGACACATGAAAAGGCAAGAAAACGTGAGCCACAGTGAACAGCAGAAGCAGAGACAGCCCCAGTGGTAAAACTGAAGTCAAGGGCTTTGAAGGAACTCTGGGGAGGTGGGGAGGGCCTGTGGAAAGAGCAGGTGACATTCACGAAGTGATAGAGACGCTCAGCAGAAACAGGGACACTTCAGAAAAGAACAAAATGCAGATGCTAGAAATGAAAAAATAGCATATAAATGAATCCTCTTTAGATGGGTTTAATAGCAGACTGGACACCACAGAGGAATGGATCAGTTAACATGAAGATTGGTCACTAGAGAAGATCCAAACCCAGGGAGAGGGGAGGGAAAACGACAGAGGGTCCAAGATGTGTGGGCCAGAGTCAGACGGCCGAACCGGGTGGAACTGGAGTCCCAGAGCAGGAGCAGGAGAGAAGAAAGAAGAAATATTCCAAGACTGAATCGCTAAGAACTTTCTGAAATTCATGAATTTCAGAAATCAGATCCACAGATCAAGAATCTCCGTAACTGCAAGGAGGTGATGTGGAGAAAACCGTACCTGAACACATACTACAGGCTTTAAAGGCAGCTAGAGTGGAAACAGGAGATTCGTATAGAGAAGCAATGATAGGAACAGTGGCTCACTTCCCACCAGAAGGCCACGGACCCACATCTGCGGTGCTGAAGGGAAAAGGAAGGTCAAACTAGAAGTTCATGTACCTTGAAATACTCTTAAGGCCGGTCACAGGGGCTTACACCTGTAATCCCAGCACTTTGGGAGGCTGAGACAGGTGAGTCACCTGAGGTCAGGAGTTTGAGACCAGCCTGGCCAATATGGAGAAACCCCGTCTCTACTAAAAGTACAAAAATTAGCCTGGCGTGGTGGTGCATGCCTGTAATACAAGCTACTCAGGAGGCTGAGACAAGAGAGTCACTTGACCCAGGGGTAGGTTGCAGTGAGCCGAGATCATGCCATTGCACTCCAGCCTGGGCAACAGAGCGAGACTCCATCTCAAAATATATATATATATATTCTTTAAAAATGAAGGCATTATCAGCCAGGATACAGAAACTACACCAGTTATCTGAAGAAGAAAAACTATAAAGAATTACTAGGCCTGGTGTGTGGTTCACACCTGTAATCCCAGCACTTTGAGAGGCCGAGGTGGAAGGATTGCTTGAGGCCAGAAGTTTGAGACCAGGCTGGGCAATACAGTGAGACCCCCTCATCTCTACAAAAAGTAAAAAAAAATTAGCCTGGTGTGGTGGCGCTCACCTGTAGTCCAGCTACTCAGGAGGCTGAGGTGGGAGGATTGCTTGAGCCCAGGAGTTGGAGACTGCAGTGAGCTGTGATCACACCACTGCACTCTAGCCTGGGCAACAGAGTAAGACTCCCTGTCTAAAAAAAAAAAAAAAAAAAAAAAAAGAATAAAAAAAGAATTAACTAGTAAAAGTTGGTTAACTACTAAAAGGGTCTTGGTTTGGTTTGGTTTTGATTAGAGACAGGGTCTTGCCATGTTGCCCAGGCTGGTTTTGAACTCCTGAGCTCAAGCAATCCTCCTGCCTTGGCCTCTTTGTTTTTTGTTTTTCAATAAAGACTTACTTCACAGGCCCTGAAGTAGCAGGTGCGGGAAAGCAGCTTCTCTGGGTTGGGGGTGAAGTACAGTGAGGAATTAAGGCCTGACTGAGGCCCCCTGCCCTCCCAGGCTGAGATGCAGGCCTTTCACAGCGAGTGTGGCTGCACAGGAACAGGCCTAGGCAAAGGAGCTGAGCTGGAGCTGGTCTGCAGGGACAGCTGGCAGGAGGACAGGTGCCCCCAGGAGCACCCTACTGGAGTGGCTCAGGAACAGAGCCAGTGCAAACATGGGGTATGCTGGGGTCCATCACGCCATGTTGGGCTCCTGTGCCAAATAATACTGATAGAGGACCTGACCCAAGAGGGAAGCCCCCTCTCCCAGCCAGCTGCTGCCCCCTCCCAGCTGTCCCCAGTCCGTGTTGAGTATAGAGTGGTGTAGAGCCAGCCATTTCTGCCCACCTCGGCCTCAGATGGGCACTCTGCCCTGGGCCATGGGTGTGGCAGATGCCCTTCCTCCCGCAGATGCCCTTCCTCCCACAGATGCCAGGCTTGCATCAAGGCTGGCAGCTTTCATCTGCCTGCTCCTGCTTTCTAACCCTTTTGTCCTTCGTAAGTATTTCCCAAAATTTCTTGAATGTGTAAATCTCTCCTGGCCTTTGATTCCTAGAGGCCCTGAAGGAACGTGACCATCACCTGGCCTGAGTGACACTGCAAAGCCCTCGTTCTTTCTAGTGGGCGTGGAGCTCTCTCCAAGCAGATCAGATGCTGAGCCGTCAGCCACATCAGAGGCCAGGGACATGGCCTTCAGAGACTTTGGCCATCATGCAAAACACCTGGCCACCCTGAAGCCTCTCTGCTGGAGAAACGTCTGGAGCGACCCCAAAGATGCTGATAGATGCTCAAGGACCCAGCTGCTGAAGCCTTCCGGCCAGCATGCCAGCCCTGGGAGGGAGGAGGCCTTCAGGGCGGGGTGTACCCAGCCGCAGCCGCTGCCCGACAGCAATGGCCTGACAGATCCCAGCAAGAACCACCCGGCTGAGCCCAGCCAAGCCCTGGCATGAGATCATGGCAGTAGCAGATGGTAGGTGCTGCATGCTGTGAAGCTAGTGATGGTGGCTACACAGCAGGAGGTCACGAGACCAACACATGTCCAGATAACCAGTGGGTCCACAGAGGTCACTGGAAACTTAGACAGTAATTGAAACTGAATAATGAAAGTGCACTGATCAAAATCTGAGTGAAAGCAGTGCTTAGAAGGAAATGTATAGCTTTAAATGCTTATATTAGAAAATAAAAAAGTACAAAACCACCTAAGATTTCATGTTAAGGTGCAAGAAAACGAGCAAATTAAACCAAAAGTAAGCAGAAAGAGGGAAATAAAACTGAGAGCCAAAATCAACAAAATGGAAAATGGCAGAACACTAGGAAAAAGGGATGGTCATAAGTGAAGACGAAAGAGCATGTGATGTGCGTCTCTCGTGTGACTCCTGATTCAAACAAACCAAAGGCAGAGATAACTTGCAATAGCACACAGCGAGGAAAAGCAGGCAGCCTCTGCCCAACACAGCCAGGAGACAGCCTCGGAAATCGGAGAAAATATTTGGAAACCATATATCTGATAAGGGGTTGATATCCAAAATACATAAGGAACTCAAACAACTCAACAGAAAGAAAACCCAGATAACCTGATTGAAAAAATAGGAAAAGGACCTGAACAGACATTTTTCTTTTCTTTTCTTTTTTTTTTAGAGATGGAGTCTTGCTCTGTCAGCCAGGCTGGGGTGCAGTGGCACAATGTTAGCTCACTGCAAACTCTGCCTCCTGAGTGTAAGCGATTCTCCTGCCTCAGCCTCCCGAGTACCTGGGGCTACAGGCAGCCGCCACCACGCCCGGCTAATTTTTGTATTTTTAGTATAGATGGGGTTTCACCATGTTGGCCAGGCTGGTCTTGAACTCCTGACCTCAGGTGACTCGCCGCCTCAGCCTCCCAACGTGCTGGGATTACAGGCGTTGAGCCACCGCGCCCAGCCGAGCAGACATTTCCCAAAAAAAAAAAATATATATATATACACACACACACACACACACACACACACACACACAGATGGACAACAGCTACACGAAACCAATGCTCCATATCAGTAATCGTCAGGGAAATACAAATCAAGACTGCAATAAGATATCCCCCCACACCTGTTAGGATGGCTATTCCAAACAGACGAAACGTCGGTGATGGTGTAGAGAAACGGGAATGCTTGTGCACTGTTGATGGGAGTGTAAAGTAGTACCGCCATTATGGAGAACAGTATGGAGATGCCTGGAAAAGTTAAAAATAGAGCTACCATATCATCCAGCAGTCCCACTACGGGCTATTTATCCAAAGGAAAGGAAATGAGTATGTTGAAGAGATAACCGCGCCCCCATGTTTATTGCAGCACTAGTCAAGCCAAGCCATGGAATCAACCTAGGTGTCCAACAACAGAGGACTGGAGAAGGAAAATGTGGTACAGATGCACAATGGGATACTATTCAGCTGCAAAAAAAAAAAGAAAGAAAGAAATCCTGCCATTTGCAACTATATAGATGAACCTGAAGCATTTATGCTAAGTGAAATAAGCTGGGTACAGAAAGACAAACCCCACATGATCTCACTCATACGTGGAGCCTAAAAAGCCAAACTTGCCAGGTGTGTGGCTCACGCCTGTAATCCCAGCACTTTGGGAGGCTGAGGCAGGCAGATCACGAGGTCAATAGATCAAGACCCTCCTGGCCAACATGGTGAAACCCTGTCTCTACTAAAAATACAAAAATTGGCTGGGCATGGTGGTGTGTGCCTGTAGTCCCAGCTGCTTGGGAGGCTGAGGCAGGAAAATTGCTTGAACCCGGGAGGCACAGGTTGCAGTGAGCCAAGATCGGGCCACTGCAGTCCAGCCTGGCAACAGAGCGAGACTCTGTCTCAAAATAAATAAATAAAATAAAGGCTGGGCATGGTGGCTCATGCCTGTAATCCCAGGACTTTGGGAGGCCGAGGGGGGCAGATCACTTGAGGACAGGAATTTGAGACCAGCCTGACCAACATGGTGAAACCCCATCTCTACTAAAATACAAAAATTAGCCAGGCGCCATGATGCGTGCCTGTAATCCTGTAATCCCAACTACTCGGGAGGCTGAGGCAGGAGAATCACTTGAATACTTGAATCCAGGAGGCAGAGGTTGCATTGAGCCAAGATAGTATCACTGCACTCCAGTCTGGGTGACAGGGCGAGACTCCGTCTCAAAAAACAAAAAAAAACCCCACAAAACTAACTCTCCCCCCACCCCTCCCCGCCATATATAAAATGAGTTAGGTGTGGTGGAGCACACCTGTAGTCCCAGCTACACAGGAGGCTGAGGTGGGAGGATTGCTTGAGCCCAAGAGGTTGAGGCTGCAGTGAGCCATGTTTGCGACACTGCACTCCTGCATGGGTAAGAGCAAGACTCTGTCTCAACAAAGGCAAATTCATAGACGCAGAGCAGAGTGGTGATCGCCAGGGACTGAGGGCCGGTGGCTGGGAGATGGCGGTCAAAAGATGCAAACCTTCAGCTGGGAAGAATGAGCTCAGGAGATCTCTTGTACACGGGGACTGCAGTCAGTAACAATGGATTATATTCTTCGAAACCATTAGGAGAGACTGGGTGCGGTGGCTCATTCCTGTAATCCCAGCACTTTGGGAGGCTGAGGCGGGTGGATCACGAGGTCAGGAGTTCGAGACCAGCCTGGCCAACATTGTGAAACCCCCATCTGTACTAATAATACAAAAAATTAGCCTGGTGTGGTGGCACATGCCTGTAGTCCCAGCTACTCAGGAGGGTGAGGCAGGAGAATCACTTGAACCCGGGAGGCAGAGGTTGCAGTGAGCAGAGATTGCGCCACTGCACTCCAGCCTGGGCGGCAGAGCAAGACTCTGTCTCAAAAATATAACAACAAATAAATCCACTAAGAGAGTAGATTTAAGTATTCTCACCGCAAAAGGTGACATGTGTGGTGGTGCACATTAGTTCTATTTAGCTGTTTCACAATGTACACATATTTCAAAACATGTTGTATATAATAAACATACAATTTTTATTTGTCAATTTAAAAATTAATTTTATTTATGTATTTATTTATTTTGAGAGAGAGTCTCGCTCTGTCACCCAGGCTGGAGTGCAGTGGTGCGATCGGCTCACTGCAACCTCCACCTCCCAGGTTCAAGCGATCCTCCTGCCTCAGCCTCCCGAGTAGCTGTGACTACAGGCCACAATGCCAGGCTAATTTTTGTATTTTTAGTAGAGACGGGGTTTCACCATCTTGGCCAGGCTGGTCTCGAACTCCTGACCTCGTGATCTGCCTGCCTTGGCCTCCCAAAGTGCTGGGATTACAGGCATGAGTTGCCACGCCTGGCCTAAAAATTAATTATTATTATTATTTTTTTTGAGATGGAGTTTCGCTTTGTCGCCCAGGCTGGAGTGCAGTGGCGCAATCTCAGCTCACTGCAGTCTCCACCTCCTGGGTTCAAGCAATTCTCTGCTTCAGCTTCCCAAGTAGCTGGGATTACAGGCACCAGCCACCACGCCTGGCTAATTTTTGTATTTTTAGTAGAGACGGAGTTTCACCATCTTGGCCAGGCTGGTCTTGAACTCCTGACCTCGTGATCCACCCACCTTGGCCTCCCAAAGTGCTGGGATTACAGGCGTGAGCCACGGCGCCCGACCAAAAAAATTAATTAAAAAAAAAAAAAAACAGCTGCACACACAACCTGGGCACACCTCACGACGTGTAAAGCCCAGGCCCTGCAAGTGCCCATTCACAAGCAGATCAGGCCCACAAATCCTGTTGGCGCGGTGGGGACGCACCTCCCCTACCTTAACCCATAGCAGCTACAGGGTGTCTTCCTGTGTAACTGTTGCCAAGTGGACACTGACAATGCTGGCATGTTCTGGACTACTATGTACCTCAATTTTTAAAAGTTACAAAGGAAATAAAAGGGCCGGGCGCGGTGGCTCAAGCCTGTAATCCCAGCACTGTGGGTGGCCGAGGCGGGCGGATCACGAGGTCAGGAGATCGAGACCATCCTGGCTAACACGGTGAAACCCCGTCTCTACTAAAAACACAAAAATTAGCCGGGTGTGGTGGCAGGCGCATGTAGTCCCAGCTACTCAGGAGGCCGAGGCACGAGAATCGCTTGAACCCAGGAGGCGGAGCTTGCAGTGGGCCGAGATCGCGCTACTGCACTCAAATCTGGGCCACAGAGTGAGACTCTGTCTCAGAAAAAAAAAAGGAAATAAAAGACAATTTAGGGGGAAAATCAAAGACATTTGAATATGAAGCAGGTGTTAGATGATATGGAGGAATTTTCCGTAATTTTCCAGTTACAATATGGTGTAAACCAAAAAGCATCTGAGGCAGCTCTCAATCAAGTTAGATGTTTATTTTGCCAGCTCCCAGGAAGAAGAAACACAAAACCACAGAAACGGTCTGTGATCTGTGCTTTTTCCAAAGAACAAGATTTGGGGACTTCAATATATACATATTTTTTGAGATGGAGTCTTGCCCTGTTGCCCAGGCTGGAGTGCAGTGGCACGATCTCGGCTCACTACAACCTCTGTCTCCCAGGTTCAAGTGATTCTCCTGCCTCAGCCTCGGGAGTAGCTGGGATTACAGGTGTGAGCCACCACGCCCAGATAATTTCTTGTACCTTTGGTACAGATGGGGTTTCACCATGTTGGCCAGGCTGGTCTCGAACTCCTGACCTCATGATCCGCCCGCCTTGGCCTCCCAAAGTGCTGGGATTACAGGTGTGAGCTACTGCACCCAGCCAGGACTTCAATATTTAAAGTGGAAAGAGGAAAGAAAAAGAGGGGAGGGCAGATAAAAAGGGGAAGCGGTTCCATTCTGAGTTTTTGATCGGCGTTCACTGAATCCACGTTACAGGTAAAGCAGGGCGTAGAGCAGTCACGCAGTTGTCTCTCACTCAGCAAATTGTGCTTTTGTAAGACACAGCACACAAGCGCAGCTGCCTGTGGAGGCCTGTGGCCTTCTACCTGCAGCTGTTTGCTCAGAAACAGAAAGGCGGTTTCTTGAGTCAGTTTCCAGCTTAATTTTTCCCGTTGGCATAGTGAATTTGGGGGTCCTGAGATTGTATTTTTTTTCACAATGGTATTGTGGTTGTGTAAGAAAACGTCTTTTTTGGCTGGGTGCATTTGGTCACACCTGTAATACCAGCACTTTGGGAGGTCAAAGCAAGTGGATCACCTGAGGCCAGGAGTTTGAACATGGTGAAACCCCGCATCTACTAAAAATACAAACAATTAGCTGGGCATGGTAGCAGGCACCTGTAATCCCAGGTACTTGGGAGGTTGAGGCAGGAGGATTGCTTGAACCCAGGAGGCAGAGATTGCAGTGAGCTGAGATCGTGCCATTGCACTCCAGTCTGGGCAACAAGAGCGAAACTCCATCAATCAATCAATCAATAAGTCTTTTTAAACAAGTTTAACCTGGCCAGGCGTGGTGGCTTATGCCTGTAATCCCAGCACTTTGGGAGACCGAGGCAAGCGGATCATGAGGTCAGGAGTTTGAGACCAGCCTGGCCAACATGGTAAAACATTAGTCTCTACTAATAATACAAAATTTAGCTGGGCATGGTGGCACATGCCTGTAGTCCCAGCTACTCAGGAGGCTGAAGCAGGAGAATTGCTTGTACCCGGGAGGAGGAGGTTGCAGGGAGCTGAGATTGTGCCACTGCACTCCAGCCTGGGTGACGGAGGGAAACTCCGTCTAAAAAAAAAAAAAAAAGGAAAAAACTTTTAACGTGTTTTTAGGGTCAAAATGTCTCAACATCTGGGATTTGCTTTAAAATTCTTTCAGAAACTCAAAAAAAAAAAAAAACCGGGTGCAGTGGCTCATGCCTCTAATTCCAGCACTTTGGGAGGCCGAGACGGGCGGATCACTTGAGGTCAGGAGTTTGAGACCAGCCTGGCCAACATGGTGAAATCCTGACTCTACTGAAAATAAAAAATTAACCGGGCACGGTGGCGGGCACCTGTGACCCAAGCTACTTTGGAGGCTGAGGCAGAATTGCTTGAACCTAGGAGGTAGAGGTTACAGTGAGCCAGGATTGTGCCACTGCACTCCGGCCTAGACGACAGAGTAAGAGACTCTGTCTCAAAGGAAAAAAAAAAGATGAACAATGCTAGTATCTGGTTAGCCCAGGTGGCAGGCGCGGGGCTCAGTGTCCTGCTTCCCGGCTCTGGGCTCTGGGTGTTTGAACTGTTCCAGGCAAGCCTGCCGGCTTCGGGACAGCACCTCCACCGTTGGCTGGGAGCTTTGCCTGGCTCTCCACTTGCATCTAGACGGCAAGCATGGGGAACCATGAGCCAAGTGTTTGGAGCAGTGGCAGGGGTTGTGGCCTCCTGGGGACCTTCCCAGTCCCCAGTGACCCTCAGCACCAGGCTGGCCAGGCCCATGGGCGAGGAGGAAAATGCATGGCCCGGGCTCCTGGCAGCCGCACGCAGTGTGACCACAGCTGAGCAGCTCTGCAGGAGTGGTGGCCCCATGGTCACGGGGACGGGATCACAAACCAGCATCCTCGAACGGGCTGGGATCTGACCACTTCTCTGGCCCTCACCCCCAGCACCCCCTCCAGCTGCACATGCACATACATGTAGTTGCACACACACGTGCACACCCTCCTACACCACCCAGTCTCCACAGCAGGCAGCCAGGATGGAGGGAGCACCTTTCCGCCTGTGTCTCACTGTGGGTCTGGGCTTGGGCCGACTCGGTACAGCCAGTCATCGGGACGGGCTCCGGCCTCTGGCCAGGGTCGGGAGGCAGAGGCACCGCCCCGACTGAGCTCTCGGAGCTGGGCAGTGCCCCTTCTTGTTCTCCTGCCCCTCAGTGGGTGGCTGGTCCTGCTGGGTGCCTGGGTCCAGCACAGCTGCCATAGGCTAGGCCACCAGCCTAGGCAGGAAGAACAGGGTGAAGATGGCAGAGCCCCTGGGAGAGCTTCCTGGGACCAGATCTTCAGCTTGTGGGCAGCAAGCACCCCCCTGGCTCTGGCCCTGCAGGCTGCCCGGCTGCATCACTGGTGGGGTCAATGGTGAGGCAGCCCCTCCTGGGGCCCAGCACCACAGTGCCCTCTGTCCCCAGGCCTGCCCAGCTCTTTGTAGGGTCCTGGAATGCCCCTTCACTGACCCCAGTGGGAAATAATGAAAGTCCTGTCAACCAGATGCAGCCCATGGGCCTGGCTGTGCTGTGCCTCAGCTCCAGGAAGAGGATCACCGGGCAGCCTGGTGAGCAGGTTCGCCTGGCATGCCGGATTTCTCTGTAGCTTGCGACAGAGGCACTTGCAGGGAGGCACACGTGTGAGTGCAGGACAGAGGAGCTTTCATCAGGCAGAGGCTGCGTGTTTGTAACAGCCCCGTCCAGGTTGCTTTGTTTTGAATCTGAGGCGGAGTTTTCGACTCCACTCTGGGCGTCCACCCAACAGGTGCCTGTGGACACCCACCTGCTCCCCGCCGTGCAACTTGCTAACCTTCAAGCCATCAGTGTGACTACTCCCCAGTCTGATGGTCTGCAGGAGTGTGGGGGCAGCAAGGTTACAGGGCCTCAGGCCAACCCAGGGATGGGGGCACAGCTTGTACATCTGGGGCTTTTTCACAGAAAGACGAGGGTGCTGAAGGGCCCCTGAAGGTCCCAAAGGTGGCAGGGCCGGGCCAGGCAGTGAGCCCGAGCCTGGTGTCCACAGGCCGACGGGAACCGCTGCACAGTGGCCGTGGCCAACAGGCTGCTCAGAGCATGTCATTTTTAGGGCCTTTCCTGGACCTTCCATTCCAGCTCTCTTTAGGTTTTCCAAGCCTCTTGTTCTGGCATTGACCAAACTGTTACCCAAGAAGCAGGCCTTCACCTGCACCTCCAGTTCATTCAGCTGGTTCTGACAGCTTCAGGAACAATCCATGGAGCTGCTCCCAGCCTCCTCTGCAAGGCCCCCCAGCCCCTGCTGGCCTCCCCTGCACAGTGCAGAGGCTTATTCAGGCCCAGTGCGGGAGGCAAGGGGTACAGATCTGAGAAGCAAGGGCTTATCTCCCAGGGGCAGGGCAGTGAGGGAGGGGCCGGTGAAGGGTACACCTGCATGGGGCAGCAAGCAGCCCCAGGGGCTTAAACTGTGTCCAGCTGCAGAAGGCCTGCCGGAGCGACCACGCAACATCTGTGACACCTCAACTGAGGGCTGCACTTGGCAATCACATCTTCCCAGACAGGCGATCGCCAGTCCTGAGAATACTGCAAAGGCTCACCACTGAGACATGGAGGTTACCCTCGAACCCTCAGGCATCCACACAACTCCCCTCCCTGCTTGGCTCCACTACAAACCCTGAGCGGGCATTGAGGACACAGCCATCTCCACACAGGGTATGAGAAGGAACAGCGGCCTTCCTGTGAGTAAATGCAGCAACCCAGCACACACAGCAGTGCCACATGGAAAGCCTGGCTCAGGTCAGTCAAATCCCAGTTAAGGACGTGGCTCGCTGGTTGCAGATGGAAACTTCTAGCAACCCAGAAACCAACTGTGAGAGTTTATGATGAGGGACGTGATCCCACCACTCTCGGGTCTTTAGGTAGACACCAACGCAGCACATCAACTGTTCGCAGCTCACCCACCCACCCATCCCAGCCAGGTCGGCCTCCCAGCCAGGCCCTTTCCGGCGGCTCCACCAGCCTCCTCATCCGGCAACGCGGACTCCACAGGGTGAGCACAATGTCGACACTTGTTCTGCAGTTTGCTGCTGAGTCCTGCTTCCATCACTGCAGTGCCCACTTCACTAAGGAGTGAACCTGGGAGAAGGCGCCTGGCCTGGCTGTGGCCCAGCAGGGATCCAGGCCCAGACGGCTGGGCTTAGCCCTGCGGAGACCCCCTACCCTGAGGAAATCCTGCGCAGGAATCTGTGGGCAGAGTAGGCAGTGTTCTCCAAGGCGCGCTGTCACCCCTGAAAGGAAGATCGGTTCCCTGGGAGGAATCTACTATCTTCATACTGTTCCATGTCTTCAAATAAATGTGCATTACTTTTTAACCTTAGAAACTGAACTTCTGAGGCGGAAGGGGCTCCGAAGCTGTGTGCAAGGTGTACTGCACGTGAGGGGCATCCACCATGCGTCAGGAAAACGCCCCTGTGAAACTGTCAACTAAAATGCCCTCTCCCCTCAGTTCAGTCAGAAGCAGACTACAGAGAACAGTGCCAAAATTTTAGGTCACTGCAATTTGTATTTCTGTTTCTGAATAAACATTTTGTAAACAAAATTATTAAACACTTGGAAAATGTGTTCTCAATTAAAGTCAATTTGTAGCTACATACTTAAAAATACCACATACACGGCCAGGTGTGGTGGCTCACGCCTATATTCCCAGCACTTTGGGAGGCTGAGGCAGGTGGATCACCTGAGGTCGGGAGTTCGAGACCAGCCTCATCAACATGGCGAAACCCCCATCTCTACTAAAAATACAAAAATTAGCCGGGTGTGGTGGCACATGCCTGTAATCCTAGCTACTCGGAAGGCTGAGGCAGGAAAATCGCTCGAACCTGGGAGGCAGAGGTTGCAGCGAGCCAAGATCACGCCATCGCACTCCAGCCTGGGCAAGAGTGAAACTCCGTCAAAAAACCAAAAATGCCCGGCGTGGTGGCTCACGCCTGTAATCGCAGGACTTTGGGAGGCTGAGGGGGGCAAATCACGAGGTTAGGAATTTGAGACCATCCTGGTCAACACGGTGAAACCCCGTCTCTACTAAAAATACAAAAAATTAGTTGGGCATAGTGGTGGGCACCTGTAATACCAGCTACTCGGGAGGCTGACGTAGGAGAATCGCTTGACCCAGGAGGCAGAGGTTGCAGTGATCTGAGATCGTGCCACTGCACTCCAGCCTGGACAACAAAGCGAAGACTCCATCTCAAAGAAAAAAAACACGCCACACACAGACTAAACCTGTAGAGAAATGCTAGGAAAACAGCTGATTACTCAACCGCTGTGCACCACGGCGGAAACAAGTGGGCTTTGCTGTACAGTATCACAGATGAACACAATGAGAGTCCAGGGAATGAGGCTCCAGCTCTACTTCTAAGTCATAGCAGCTGTTCTCTCCTGTCTCTGTGGTCCCAAAAGTCACATTCTCTGAGCGGTTATAAACCGCTCATTTTGAAGGCTACCAAAACAGGCACTACAACTACTACTAATGCTGAACAAATGATGTTTTAAAAGATAAAAATGCTATACAGAGGCCGGGCACGGTGGCTCAAGCCTGTAATCCCAGCACTTTGGGAGGCCGAGACGGGCGGATCACGAGGTCAGGAGATCGAGACCATCCTGGCTAACACGGTGAAACCCCGTCTCTACTAAAAATACAAAAAAACTAGCCGGGCGAGGTGGCGGGCGCCTGTAGTCCCAGCTACTCTGGAGGCTGAGGCAGGAGAATGGCGTAAACCCAGGAGGCGGAGCTTGCAGTGAGCTGAGATCCGGCCACTGCACTCTAGCCCGGGCGACAGAGCAAGACTCCGTGTCAAAAAAAAAAAAAAAAAATGCTATACAGAAACAAAATAGTGCTTTAGGTTTATTGCTATAAAACACATACCCTTTAAACTAGGGTCCATGAGGATTAACTTTCGATATCGGGGGCTGTCAGAGGTCATGGACACCCCCAGCCCCAGCCAGGTGCTGAACAAGGTAAAAATAATTTGCTCTGCAACCCTGTGTGGGGGGGAATAAAAGTAACTCAGCGTCCATTTAATAATGCAGCCAAGTGAAATTCCTTTCCCCACCTTACAAAGCACCATTAGATAACACAGCAGAACTGATCCTGCAGAAAGGTCGCTGGAGGGTCAGGCCGTGGTCACAACTAACGCCACATTCCCATTTTGTTTGCTGGATAATTTTTTAATAAAGTATGGTTTACATCACTGATATTTAAGAACGGCTATATGCACAAAAGAAAACACACCTTTTTGGTTAAGGGGTAAGAAAGTTAGAGAAAGCATGAGAAACAGGGAGCATGTGGGGTGAGGTGGGGAAGAGCGGAAGGCTGCAGGCACCCCCAGCTCACTCCCTGCCTGCGGCAGCACCCATGGCCCTACAGATCAAGGTGCCATGAATGACAACAAGGATTCAGATCTCTTTCATACTAGACTTCAACCTAGCCTTAACCTTTTGTTTCAGCACCAATCTAACAGGGCAGTGCAGGCATTTCCCATCCAGCAGCAATGCTATTTCCTCACCCAGGGCAGGTGCCTGGGCTGACCCTGACAGGAGCCTCCAGAAACACTGCCTAAGAAGGCACCACCGAGGGGCTCTGAGGTCCCTAAAGACCAACTGGTGCCCGTGATCTCCAAACAGACAAATATTTGACCATCGTCTTCAATGACATTTACATATAAATAGACATAAATAAAATCCTCCATAATTTACACTTAAGTCTAGGAAGATGTGGCTCCCACAGATTTTCTAACGACAAAAAAAGTGTAGCTGGGTACGGTTCTTGATTTTCACCCAGGTCTCACTGTAGCACAGAACATAATTAAGTATCATCACACACACATTTAAAGTAAAACATGATACATTCACACTGTTGACTCAGACTGTAGTGATGCTCACTGCAAAAAAAAAAAAAAAAAAGCCCTTATTTAAACCTTAAAAAAACGAAACACACCAACTGCAATTGTTTAGGCTATAAAAGTTCTAATGTAGCAGCAAAGGATGTTTATAGAAAAAATATACTTTTAAGAAAATAGCTGAAAAAATCTAAAGAGATAAGGTATAAAAAGTTTAAAAAATATATCTTAAGACAAAATACTGCCCAAAACATATAAAACTGAATTATAAAAATTCACCTATCTAAATGTAAAGGAGGTTGATGCAGCTGTGGCCTGCCGTCCTCTACCGTGGGGGACACAAAGAGACACAAGGGGCCCAGGGCTGTGGGGACATCAGAACTGGCCCAGAGACAGAAGCCTTCCAGGAGAACAGCCTCTGCCTGGCCCTCCACAGGGGGGAAGTAAGTGGGATGGGCCTGGGGCTGCAGACCCCATGGTAATGGGCTGTTCTGGGATTTCTCAGAAACAGCAGACAGGGCAGCAAGGCTGGGCCGCTGGCGGCAGGCGCACCCTCCGTGGGAGCCAGTGCTCACGTGTCCATGCGTCAGAGGCGGCTGTGAGCGCTCAGGGCTCCTGCTCAGGTCTCCACCAGGATCTCCACCACGTGGTCCAGCTCGCCCAGGTCAGACTTGCAGCTGGAGCTAGGGCCCGGGGTGGCTGGAGCCAAGCCCTCGAGCCCTTCACAGGGGCCTGGCCTGGCGCCCGCCATCATGCCTGTCAGTACTGTGTCCAGGTCGTAGTAGGGACTGTCCACATCTGAGAACAGCTCTTCCATGCAGCTGGGGTTTTTACTTTCCAGCGTTTCAAATATCTGATCAAGTGACTTGTGAAAGCTTCCTCTGTTTTCTCGAGGGCCATCCATCTCCCAGACACTGCTCTGCGGGTGCCTTGGTGCCTGCGCTGAGGTGACTGGGCAAAGGTCAGAAACTGGGCCCTGTGTGTGGCCATCTCCCAACCCAGGGGCAGGATGTGCCCCCTCCTGCTCCCACGCTGCACGGCACAGGATCTCCGTGGACACCAAGCGGTCGAGCGGCGCCCGCCCTGCAGCCTGGGGTGCCACTGTGCGCCACGTCCCATCCTGTGTCATCTCCTCTTGAATCTGCCGGACCGTGTTGGCAATGAGAACCGAGCGGCATAGATTGGGCTCCACAAGCATGTGGCAAAGCTGCAGCTTCACCAGAGACATGTCCAGGAGCGACTGCCGCTGTAGGCTGTATGAGGACACGGTCTTCAAGCCGGCCAGGGCTCCCTCCACGTCTTCCTCGTGGCCAACACATTTCCTCTTCAGTCCTCGTGCAAACATTGTGTCCTGCAGAAACCAAGGAAGATACCACTTAGCACACAGCGGACTCTCTAGCAGATAACGCTCCTTGGATTCCGTCTGACTGCCCTGACTGTACACAAGGAGCAGCGACTCTGTAACAGGTAGGGAAGCCAGAGCTGAGATGTGGAGCCCAGTGGGAGACCCCCTCAGATCAGCTGCCATCCTGCCTAATCCAGGCACAGTCACGTTGTGAGAAACAACAAACCTCTAAACTGTACCACAGCAGTGTTCTCCAGCAAAAAGGTACATGAACTAAAAGTAGGAGAAATATATAAGAGAAATATAAGTGTTTGAGAGCCTGGCTGAAAATCTGTATCAAAAAATCTAATTGTGCATGTGAAAGAAGAGACCCTGGGGTAACATGAGATGAATGTGAACCATGCCAGCCTGCAGAGGGCGCAGGGCTGGGGACAGGGCCGGGCGCACACACCTACCATTCCAACTTCCCTCAGGATCCTGCCTGGGACAAAGTCACCTCTGCGTTCAGAAGGGTTAGCGCCTTCCCCCTCAATACTTTCACTAAAAGCCTCTCTATGTCACAGACAGCCATGCTGGAAAGCTGTGCCACCAGGAACGCACAGGGGAAGGACTGCAGGACTGTATGCTCTTCCCATGCAGCGAGTGGGCTGTGTTTCGTGCACAATTCTCCAAGGGACACAGGGTCCCCTGGCAGAGCCCATGTGGCCTTGGGCAGCCCCTTGTTCCCACACCCGCCCGTGCTGCCTGCCTTAGGGATCACACCCATTCCTTGGCCCCCCCTACCCGCCCCCACCAGTTCCTTTCTCCCAACATGCAGAGGCTCTGCTTGGCTACTTTCTACTTGACAATGCCCTCCAATGGAGAGCTCTTGAGTTTGCACAACCATGGCTTCAGGGGCCACCTCCTCTCTCTCATCCCAACTCCCTTCTCTTCAAAGGAACCGAAATATGGCAGGGTGTGTGTCGGGGGGGCGCGGGGCGGGGGGAAGGGGGGTTCCCCACCAGTGTGTTGTGGCAGCCCACAGCTGGCCAAGGCAGCATTTCTCAGCGTGTGTCTCAGCACTGGCGCTGCTGGTTGAAGACGCAGGTTCCTGGACTTTACCCCAGACCTGGGCAACTCCGGGCTGGTACCTGAGGCTCAGCCTTGCTGAGCAGGCTCCACTCAGACACACAGCACAGATGCACTAGATGGACATTGGCCATGTCTACTCTTAGAAATACAAGTCTGTGCAAACTTTTTAACTGATTCTAAATTGGAACATCTCTGGGGCATTAAAGGCTGAGCAGAGAAGAGGGTGGGCTCTGGCTTTTGACAGGTGCCATTCTGAGCCAGTGCCGCCTGTGGGGAGCCGGGAGGATGACAGCTGGCTCAGGGCCACACTGGCTGGCAGAGTCTGACAGGACAAGCATCTCACGTATGATTAAGTTTTTCTCTTCTCATGCTTGTGATGCAGTGAAATATTATTATTTCAAATAATTCAAGTTATGCATAATAGGGTTACAATCTTTTGAATATGCAAACTTTGGAACTTCTTTTTCTCTTAGTCAGTCTGATGGCTCCCTGTGACCAGGGTATACCCAGGTGCTTTTGGAAAGCTGGGGTATGGGAGGCGTACGCTGTCTCTGCCGGGGGTCTGGAGACCAAGGACGGGAAGTTGTGCAGGGCGGGAGAACTGGCTGCCAACCACACCCCTTCCCAGGAGGCCCTCTGGAGGTTCCCACCTGCTGGTCCCACTTTGAATAAACAGAAGAAAGGTTCCCCCTGTTCTCTGGATTTCCTTTCAGTGTCATAGATCTCAATTGCCTGTGCATTTAACACACCTAAATTTTAAAAAACTAAGTGACGTCTTGGGCATTTATCCGAGAGAAATAAACCAATGTTCACGCAAAAACATGTTCCAGAATGTCCATAGCAGCTTTATGTGTAGTAACTCCAAACCAGAAACAAGGAAAACATCCCTTTCACCTGGGTATGGTGACACACAATCTGCTCCATTTATGCCACCAAATCCTACTCTGCAAAAGGAATGAACTGTTGAGACACACAACGGATCCTTCCACAAGGGAATTACGTGGAGGGAGAAAAGCCAACCTCAGAAGGGTGCCTGCTGTGCGATCCCATTTATGCCACACTGCAGTGCTGACCCAGAGCTGAGGGGTGGCACGGCTAGAACAGGACCTGCGCAGGGAGATCTCGAGGGTGAGGACCTTTCTGTTCCTGGGCTGTGGGGGTGGTTCCACTCTGACTGCACAGCACGGGACACACGCACATGTGCCTGCAGCAGCCATGTGATCACGTGGACCTGGGGCCTGGCTGTGCATCCTACAAGGATGCCAACCCTGGGGAGCAGAGAAGGGCACACGGGACCTCCTGAACACTGCTCTGCACCCTCCCCTCGTTCTACAATTATTTCAAAATTAAAATTAAAAGAAAACTTACATAACCCTAGCTTATTTCCCCTACAACACCGATTTCCCCAGCAGCATGGAAGTGTCACCACAGGCACAACCGTCCGGCTGTGCACCACCTCTCACACCTGCATACACTAGCTTCTCAACTCATTCTAAATGAAGGACACTTTACCACCAAAATACATCTAAACATTTCAACTACTTCTGGTAAATATTCAAGTTCTTTGTGTCAGCCACAAATTTAACTTTTCAGAGGTTTTCATCCCAATCCATTGTTTAAATCACTGGCTTAAAATTGCTAAGTATATTAAGAATTAACATAAGGCTATGTCAAACTACAAAAGACACCCTGTGTTGAGGAAAAGATTAAGTGCCACGGGTTCCTCTGTGGGAAGTCACTATACCTTTGGGGGTTTTAGTTTCTCTTTCAACCCTATCTCAATCCCAAACCTGCATAACAATGGATTAATTTAAGACCCAAACCAAATCCTCTTGAACAGCATGCATTCAGCCCAAGTTTACAGACAGAAGAACCCCTAGCTGGCTCCCTTGACTCTGGAAACCCAGCAGCACAACCCATAATGTAGGGTCTACAGGAGGTCAGCATGGCTGACCAGGACGATGAGGGTAACTCACAGAAGAAACGAGAATACCAATGGGACAGACCAAGAAGACCCACAACCACACTGGCAACCAGCTCAAGAAGCTGGCCCAAGCTCCTAGTATCCTCTGGGTCCCACTTTCCTTTCCTCTGAGTCCTTAGAAATGCCAGGTCATGAACCTCCCATTGGGGATCTTAAGAGGATGAATTAAGTGCTTAGCCTGGTGCTGTCAGCAGTCCTAAGGGCAGCACTAGGAATACATGACCGTCGGAAATCACCCTAACATCTGCTCTGAGCGAGGGAATACACCAACAAACAATGGCGGAACCACGCACAGAAGCAGAACTATCAGCCATCATCTGCGGCAAGCAGTCAGAAAGCAGCCCTTTACCTTCAGTAACCAGCCAGGAAGCCAGGTTGCCCTAGTCACTCTTGCAGGAAGCCTGGCTGCTTTCTCTAGGAAGCTAAACAGTCATTTCCACAGCAAGCAGCCCAAAATGGCCAGGACATGATTAGCTGACAACCTCTCCAGTTTTTGTCCCTGCTTCCAATTTAGGACCAACCAGAGAAAGCCAAATGTGTTCTAAGCCATCTCATAGGAGCCCCACTTCTTTTTGTTGTTGTTGTGTCACCCAGGTCGGAGTGCAGTGGCGTGGTCTCAGCTCACTGCAACTTCCACCTCCCAGGTTCAAGGGATTCTCCTGCCTCAGCCTCCCGAAAGCTGGATTACAAGCGTGTACCACCAGGCCTGGCTGATTTTTGTATTTTCAGTAGAGACAGGGTTTTCGCCAATGTTGGCCAGGCTGGTCTCCAACTCCTCACCTTGGGTGATCCACTCACCTTGGCCTCCCGAAGTGCTGGGATTCTAGGTGTGAGCCACCGTGCCCGGCCAGGAATCCCACTTCTAACCAGCCACCCCAGGCCCCCAAGTCAGCAGCCTCCATCAGCCACCCGAGCTTCCCTGGTTGCCACTGTAAAGCTCTCCTGTTCCCTCGCCTGCCCATGAGTTTCTGCCAATCACAAGGGAGAAGGGCCGCACCCTTGCTAGGGGAAGCTCTGGATAAACAGCCTCTGCCTGTTCTCACCTGGTTGCTTATTTCCACAGCTCACTGTAGACAATCTGGAAGAGTATCAAAAACCACAAAACAAATTTTCTCCCAGGATCCTATCCACTCAGGAAAAAAGTCATCACCTGGGTTCTTCCTTTCCTGGGTTCCTCCTTTCCAGCCGTTTCTCCCAGCACTTTCTTCTCTGCATAAGGGAGGGAAGTTTCACACTACTGACAATTTTCCCAACCACAAATGATACCAGTTTCTAACTTTAGGTGCTTTGGTATTTCTAGCATTTGGCTTCCTCAGCCTCGACTCTACTTACTAGGGTGACGTGCAGGTACATTTTTAAGAGGCTTGACAAACATTATCAAACTGCATCCTAAGAAGGTGGAACAATCCATCAACTTTGCCCTGCACTAATTTCTGCACACTTGCTGGTAAAGCTTCCTCTTGCTTTGCCAAGTCTCTGAGCCCCACAGCTAAGCATTCCTTCCCTCCTCCACTAAGCTCCACCTCTGTGTTCCTATCCTGTTCCACAGCTGCTCTTCTGCCAGGACCAGACACCCTGGCCTCCCTGTGTAGGTCCTTTTCTGGCCATGCCACCCTTCAGCTCTGGGTCAGAACAACAATGTGGCATAAATGGGATCCCACAGCAAGCATCCTTCTGAGGTTGGCTTTTCTCCCTCAGCATAATTCTCTTGAGATCCCTGCGAACTGTCTTGTGTGTCACTAGTTCACAACAGAGTATGGAGCACAGCGTCACCGCACCCCAGCTGAAGGGGACTTTTTCCTCGTTTCCAGTTTGGAGTTATTACACATAAAGCTACTAAGGACATTCTAGAACATGTTTTTGCATGAACATTGGTTTTTCATTTCTCTTGGAAAAATGCCCAAGAAATAACCATTTTATAAAATTTGGAAGTGCTAAATGCACAGGCAATGAAATCTATCACACTGAAAGGAAATTCAGAAAACAGGGGGAACATTTTTTCTGTCTATTCAAGGGCAGGACCAGCAGGTGTGAGCCTCCAGAGAGGCTCCTGGGGAGGGGTGGCGGTCCTTGGCCTAGTTTCATCTCTCTCAGTTGTAAACATTCTTTTTTTATTTTTTTTTTAAAGGACGGAGTCTCACTCTGCCGCCTGGGCTGGAGTGCAGTGGTGCCATCTCAGCTCACTGCAACCTCCACCTCCCGGGTTCAAGCAATTCTCCTGCCTCAACTTCCCAAGTAGCTAGGATTATAAGGTGTGCACCACCACGCCCAGCTAA
Source organism: Piliocolobus tephrosceles (assembly GCF_002776525.5). Classification (NCBI taxonomy): domain Eukaryota; kingdom Metazoa; phylum Chordata; class Mammalia; order Primates; family Cercopithecidae; genus Piliocolobus; species Piliocolobus tephrosceles. Next base: position 844,095 of record NC_045439.1, on the reverse strand, counting down.
TTTTGTATTTTTAATAGAGACGGGGTTTCGCCATGTTGGCCAGGCTGGTCTCGAACTCCTGATCTCAAGTGATTCGCCCACCTCGGCCTCCCAAAGTTCTGGGATTACAGGCATGAGCCATCGCACCCAGCCACAAGCATTCTTTTAAGACTTAAACAGGCCGGGCACAGTGGCTCACGCCTGTAATCTCAGCACTTTGGGAGGCTAAAGTGGGCAGATCACAAGGTCAGTAGATTGAGACCATCCTGGTCAACACGATGAAACCCCATCTCTACTAAAAATACAAAAAATTAGCTGGGTGGGGTGGCACATGCCTATAGTCCCAGCTACTCGGGAGGCTGAGGCAGGACAACTGCTTGAACCCGGAAGGCGGAGTTTGCAGTGAGCAGAGATCGCGCCACTGCACTCCAGCCTGGGCGACAGAGTGAGACTCCGTCTCAAAAAAAAACACTTGAAATAAGTTGAATGCATATGATCTGGTGTATTCTGACAAAGGAATGCAACTCAGCAACAAACCTCAATGATTTATGCAACATGGATAAATTTCAAAACATTATGCTGAATAAAAGCAGCAAGACACACACAAAAATATGTACTGTAGGATTCTATTCATCTGAACCTTCAGGACAGGCAAAGCTAATGTAAGTTGTGAAAACACAGAAGGGTAGCCACCATCCGGGTGGGAAATGCTACAAGGGGCCAGAGGGAATCCTCCAGAATGATGGAGATTCTCTCGCCCCTTGTAGGACTTGCGTAAGCCAGGGACCTGCGTAGATGTGCCTGGTTATACAAGTTCTACAAGGGACGAGAGAAAATCTCCATCATCCTCCACTGCATCTCATCCCATGCACAGATCCCATTCTGGTACCATGAGAATATCCCTGTTCAGTATCGAATCATTCCTGTCCAATGTTCCAAATCTCCAGCAGCTAATTCTGTGTTGTACCCAATATTTTAAAACGCTAACAAGTTTATTACTATTAATACAAAAAGGAGTAAAGCTCACAGGTGTTTTTTACAGTCGTGTGACCCCTAAAAGCTGTCACCCAGAACGTGCGTTCAGGGGTGAAGAGGATAAGGTTGGGCCTAGAGAAGTTGGCCTGTGAGGATCACCCTGAATTGGGCCATATCTGTGTTTCGGACAAAGTCAGCAAGAGCATCGTCTTGACCAGCCTGAGGGATGCCTGGCCTGGGCCCAGCTCCCTGAGGGCCTCCTGTGTGACTCTGGCCTGAGGCTGCTTAACTCCTAATATGGAAGGAAAGGCCCTATACCATAGGGGTGGGGCTGTGGAGCCTAGCTCCCTGCTCAATTTTTTTTTTTTTTAAGACAGAGTCTCATTCTGTCCCCCAGGCTGGAGTGCAGTGATGCAATCTCAGTTCACTGCAACCTCCACCTCCCAGGTTCAAGCGATTCTCCTGCCTCAGCCTCCTGAGTAGCTGGGACTACAGGCATGTGGCACCACACCTGGCTAATTTTTGTATTTTTTTTGTAGAGACGGGGTTTCACCATGTTGGCCAGGCTGATCTCCAACTCCTGACCTCAGGCAATCCGCCCACCTCAGCCTCCCAAAGTGCTGGATTACAGGTGTGAGCCACCATGCCTGACCCCCTGCTCAGTTTTGAAGCTCCTTCTACACATCTAGTTAAATGCCTAAAATCCCACCAACTCCGCAGGGTGTCAACGGGACAGCCAAGGCGTTCACCCCTCAGTCAACTCCCAGCACCGCCCTTAGGCTTCTAAACCAAGCATCAACCAGAGAGAAAAACGAAGAGGGTCAGACAGACTGAGGACATGTCCAACATGGTAGGTGGAACAGCCAACAAGCCACTAGGGACAGAGTAAACGAAGCCCACGGAGGCAGAGGCCAGCAGAGAGCAGCCCTGCAGTGCTACTCAGGCAAGCAGCGTACAGCTGAGGGACCGGCCCTTCACTACAGCAGCAGTGGCCACACCTTCGTGGCTGAGCAATCCCATGAGGCTGGCTGAAAATGCAGATTCCCAGATTCTGACCAACAGGGCTGGGACTGCTGGGCACAGACTCAACTCTGACCTAACTTGTCACCTTCACAGCTGGACTTGCAGCCACTTCGAAGTTTCGGATTAAGCAAATCATCAACAATTTCCATTTCTCACACATCAGATAAGCTTTGAAATATTCTATCGGAAAAACAGGACGAGGAGGAGCAAGGTCTTCAGTCTGGAGATCTACTGAGTGAGAGCTCCACCTGCCACTACAGTCTGCTGAGGCTGTTCATGAACAATTACTGATATGTTAATTTCAGGAGTTTTTTGTTTTTTGTTTTTTGTTTTTGAGACGGAGTCTTGCTCTGTCTCCCAGGCTGGAGAACCTCCGCCTTCCGGGTTCAACTGATTCTTCTGCCTCAGCCTCCGGTGTAGCTAGGATTACGATTACAGGCATGCGCCATCACGCCCAGCTAATTTTTGTATTTTTAGTGGGGTTTCACCATGTTGGCCAGCTGGTCTCGAACTGGGGACCTCAGGTGATCCATCCGCCTAGGCCTCCTCCCAAAGTGCTGGGAAGTGTGAGCTACCGCGCCCAGCTAATTTCAGGTACTTTTGTTACTTGGAACGATACACCACCTTTTCCCTGAAAACATGTTCCAATGGCAAGTTGAGGGAAACTTCCTGCCCCCTTTTCCAAGATAAAGCCTACCACTCTTCCTAGAAAAAGGGTGTAACTCACTTTGTGTTGATTTCCACCCTAATTATAAAACATGGTGACACTTGAAAATAGAGTGGTTGTACGCAGAAAGTTTATAAAACGTAAGTTCTGGGAACAGGCGATGTTTTTCTGTGGCTCACTTTGAGAGAACGGTTATCTGGGTCCTGCCGTCTCGTGCGTCCCACACGAAGGCCACAGGAGAGGCGAGGCGGCGGAGACCCTCTATTCCAGCAAGCTGTAGGAGCCTTTGTCACGACGATCCTGTTTACGGGACGAGAAGCGTTTGAAAACGCGGAGGGAAGCTTGCCTCCGACTTCTGCAAGTGTCTCGGGGACTTTTCCTAGTCCCACCTCGGAACGCCGGAGGAGCCCAGGAAAGACGGCGCTGGCCGACCCGCCCGGGGTCTGGGCCTCCTCCCACATCCTCGGCCCTCCCCGCGGCCGGGATCCAACTGAGGGGGCTGCAGCGCGCCCTGGCCCGGTTGGTGGGGTCGGCCCAGGGCAGGGCGGGGGCGGCCGTCGCGGGGCGCGCCCGGCGTTCCCTCCGCGGCAACTAGAGCCGAGGTACGGGAAGCGCCGCTGCGTACCGCAGCCGGGCCCTCGCGAAGTCGCTCCCGTGTGGGGCCGCCCGGAGGCCTCGGCGAAGCCCCAGCTCCGCGCTCCGCATGGAACGCAGACGGCGGCCCGGGCCCCTCTGGTCCCCGGGCCCCCTCAGCAGCGGCCACTCCGCGGTGGAACCAGCGCCCAGGAGGGCGGCGAGGGCGCCCGCGGCAGCCCCAGCGGGAATCCTGACCGCCGCCTCCGCCCCGGACCCAACCCAGCGCCAGGAGCCACAGACTCCGCGCACTGCCCCCGGGCTCCTCCGCGCCCTGCAGCACAAACGCGCGCGCCGCCGTAGACGCCCTCGCGGTCAGCCGGACCCGCTCACCTGACCCGCAAGGCCGCCCGCCGACTCCTCTGCTCAGCCGCCGCCACCGCCGCTGCCACCAGCTTCCCGCCGCTGAGGGAGGAGCGCCCGCCGGCGCGGGGCGGGGCGTGCGACCGCCACTCAGCGTCCACAAAGGGTCTACGCTGCGCCCTCCGCGCGCCGTGCCCGCTGATTGGCCACTCACGGATCGGGGGCGGGGTCTCTTGTTCAAACCCGAGCGGGCGGGGCATCTACGGCGTGTGTTCCCGCGCTGCGGCGACGGCCGTTGGGGCTCGCGCGCGCCCTCGGTCGCCCCGCCCCCGCCCCCGCCCCGCCTCCGCGCCGGGCCCCGCGACGCCCACGCCCCGCCGGCTCCCAGGTCTCCCCGCGCCCAATCCGGCCCCGCCCAGCCCCGCCGGCTCGCAGGTCTCCGCGCGTCTTCCCCTGAACTGAATGCGCCTGCGCCGGGGGCCACGTGGCGCCCTCGGGCGGGCGTGGTGGGGCAGGCTGGTAGGGCTGATCCTCTCTCGCTTCTGCCTGGGTTAACTTACCTGCCGAGGGATCCGTGCCGGGGTGGGGAGGAGCCGGGCACGGCAGTTCCCGGGCGGCCTGGGCTCTGAGGTCTATCCCAGCCTTTCCAGAAACCGCGGTTATCTCCAGAGGCTTCCCAGGTTTACACGTTAAGAAATGTAATGTGACAGTAGCAAGCAGGGAAACACGTGTTTTAAATCTCTTAGTGGACAAGGTTTTAAATAGGATACAAGAGCCTGCAATCATTGACTTAAGTAATATTCTTTGAATGCCTGCAGCAGGCCCGGCAGGCATGGCTGCAGCTGAGAACCCTGTGCTGGTGGTGGGGGAATCCTCAGCTGAATCCGCAAATGCGGATGCTCCGAGGTCAGTGGTTAATGCTGAAATGCTGTCGGGAAAAACTGGGAGTGACGTTGGGGCGCTGCTCACATAGGTCTCTAGGATAAGGGGCGTCTTAAAGCACCAAAAGGAAGAGTGGAAGAGAATTCCAGGAGAGGAATGGCTAGGACAAAGCCCGAGGCAGGGGCAGGAGGAAATCTCAGTGCAGTGAAAAAGAACCCTGTGATCTCGTGGGAAAGTTTAAATGTGAGAGGTGGAGTGATTTTGGGGCTGTTCTCTGAGTGGAATGGAGACTACTGGCATGGTCAGCAGAGAAGGAACTGGGATCTGAATTGTGCTTGAAAAGAATCACTGTTCTTATTAAAAAGAAAAACAAAACAGGTCTCTCGCCCATGCTGGAGGACAGTGGCGTGATGATGGCTCACTGTATCCTGGAACTCTTGGGCTCAAGTGATCCTCACGCCTCAGCTTCCCACGTAGCTGGGACTACAGAAGTGCCACCACACCAAGTTAACTTTTTTTTTTTTTTTTTGGTAATTTTGTAGAGACAGAGTATTGCCTTGTTACACAGGCTGGGCTCCAACTCCTGGCCTTAAGTGATCCTCCTACCTTGGCCTCCCCAAGTTCTGGGATTACAGGCATGAGTCACCACAACCACCAAGAATCACTGTTGGTAGTAGATTTGGAGGAGGCGGCAGGAAGGTTGGAAGTAGAAAATCCTATTAGGTTACTATCCAGGTAAAAGAAAATGGGACTTGATAAAGGTGACTACCTGAGACTTTAAAGTTTATGCATGTCAAAGTGAAAAGACTAATGGGGAAAAAAGGTTTTCCTGGCTGTATCCCACATAAAGATTAAATTCCTTAGTATACAGATATTCTGCAGATGAAATCTAGATCACCAAAGAAAAGTGGTTTGGACATGGTGGCACCCACCTGTAATCCCAGCTACTCAGGAGGCTGGGGTGAGAGAATCCCTTGAACCCAGGAGTTGGAGGCTGCAGTGACCTATGATTGCACCACTGCACTCCAGCCTGGGCAGACAAGAGCAGTGGAAATTAAAGCTGTGCTGGAGTGCCGTTTGCCACAGTTCAAATTGGCAAAGATCTAAAGTAATGTCTGGAGTAAGATAGTATCTTCCAGAGCATATTAGTCTATTCTTATGCTGCTAATAAAGACATACCCGAGACTGGGTAATTTATAAAGAAAAAGAGGTTTAATGGACTCACAATCATGGCCGAAGACCTAGGAAAAGCAAAGGGACGTCTCCCATGGCGGCAGGCAAGAAAGCGTGTGCAGGGATCTCCCCTTTATAAAACCATCAAATCTCAGGAAACGTATTCACTATCCGGAGAACAGAACAGGAAAGACCTGCCCCGTGATTCAGTTACCTCCCGCCGGGTCCCTCCCACGACATGGGAATTATAGGAGCTACAATTCAAGATGAGATTTGGTGTGATATTTCAACATATATATACAAAGTATAATGATCCATCAAGGTACATAGCATATCCATCACCTCAGACATCATCTCTTTGTGTTGGGAACATTCAAAATCCTCTCCTCTACCTATTAGAAAATATGCAGTAAGTTACCATTAACTGTAGTCATAAAATATTAACAGGCTTGCTAGGACATAGGACCAGAAAAAGAAAACATAGAAGAAGTCTATGGTTACACCAGGATTGGAGTCCTATTTTTCAGTAACACTAATGTATTCAGGAAAATTGATGACAAAGAGAACTAGAATCCATTAAAAAAAAAAAAAAGACTCAAAGGCCGGGCGCGGAGACTCACGCCTGTAATCCCAGCACTTTGGGAGACCGAGGTGGGCGGATCACAAGGTCAGGAGATCGAGACCACGGTGAAACCCCGTCTCTACTAAATAACCCCGTCTCTACTAAATACAAAAAATTAGCCAGGCATGGTGGCAGGCACCTGTAGTCCCAGCTACTTAGGAGGCTGAGGCAGGAGAATGGCGTGAACCTGGGAGGCAGAGCTTTCAGTGAGCTGAGGTGGCACCACTGCACTCCAGCCTGGGGGACAGAGCAAGACTCCGTCTCAAAAAAAAGACTCAAATTGAAGAAGCAGCATCAGTCATACACAGAGTCTTCCAGATGATAAAGGGGAACTCTTCTTACCAATTTGTTCTACAGGGCTAACAAATTTGATACTAAAACTCGAAAGGGACATGATGAGAGAAAACACACAGGCTATTCTCTCTCATGAACACAGTTTAAAATTCCAAACCACGTATTAGCAAATCAGATCTGGTGATAATGTAAAAAAGGTAGCTCATCACAACCAAGTTGGGTGTGCTCCAGGAATTGGAGTACAGTTGATTTCACATTGCAAGGTCAACATGATTCATAACAGAATTAAGGAGAAAAAAAGTATGAAAATCTCAGTGTAGAAGCATCTAGCAAAATTCAGCACCCCTTCATGGTATAATCTTTAGCAAACTAAATATAGAAGTGCAAAGTTAGGAACGGCCCCAAGACCACCCTCAAGTTTGAAATTCACTAGAAGGACTCACAGAATTCCCCAGAAGCTATTGTACTCATGGTTATGGTTTATTACCATGAAAAGGCTCATTAACATTAACCAAGGGAAGAGGTGCATGAGGCAGGGGCCAGGAGAGGCCATGCGGAGACTGCAGTTGTTCTCTTGGAGTCATAGATAGTGGTATTGCTGATAAAAATGTGTCACTAAGCTTGAGTCCAGAGTTCATTTACTTCCCAAATGAATATACACATTTATTCTATTGCCAGTCAAAATCCCAGGATATTTTTGAAACCTTACAAAATACTATTAAAAATCTAGAGAAATGGCCGGGCACAGTGGCTCATGCCTGTAATCCCAGCACTTTGGGAGGCTGAGGTGGGCGGATTACCTGAGGTCAGGAGTTTGAGACCAGCCTGGCCAACATGGTGAAACCCTGTCTCTACTAAAAATACAAAAATTAGCCAGGCATGGTGGCAGGTGCCTGTAATCCCAGCTACTTGGGAGGCTGAGGCACGAGAATTGCCTGAAAACAGGAGGCAGAGGTTGTAGTGAGCTGAGATTGATTGCGCCACTGCACTCCAGCCTGGGCAACACAGCGAGACTCCATCTCAAAAAATAGATAAATAAACATAAAAAATAAAAATCTAGAGAAATACATGTGGAAGTCTAGCCTATAGATAAAGAAAGAAAGACAGGTATTAAGGAGGAGACCCACCTCTATATTAGTTACCTTTTGCTGTATGATACACTTTCCCAAACTTAGTCGATTCCAAAGGCAGCCTTTTATTTGCTGGCATTTCTGCGGTTGGCATTTCGACTGGGGTCAGCATGCTCTGTCTCATGAGGCATCAGCTGAGCTCACTCAAGCGTTTGGGTCTTGGCAGGGATGAGTGACTCATCTCTGCTCTGTCATCCTCGGGAAGGCCAGCCCAGGCAGGAGGCCTTCCGGCGGTACCAATACAGGGGCTCTTTTTACACTTTCCTCTGCTGGGCTCACATGTGTCAATGTCCAGGTAGCCAAAACACATCTGGCCAAGCCTAGGGCCAGTGTGGACATGAGATGACAATTCCCTGGAGGACATTATTATTGTTACTGTTATTTTGAGACAGAATCTTGCTGTGTTGCCCAGGCTGGGGTGCAATAATGGGATGCTCTCAACTCACTGCAACCTCTGCCTCCTGAGTTCAAGGGATTCTCCTGCCTCAGCCTCCCTAGTAACTAGGATTACAGGCACGTGCCACCACACCTGGCTGATTTTTGTATTTTTAGTAGAGACAGGGTTTCGCCATGTTGGCCAGGCTGGTCTCTAACTCCTGACCTCAAGTGATCTGCCTGCCCGTAGCCTCCCAACGTGCTGGGATTACAGACGTGAGCCACTGCACCCAGCCTATTACCATTATTATTTTGAGACAAGGTCTTGCTCTGTGGCCCAGGCTGAAGTGCAGTGGTGCAATCACCGCTCACTGCAGCCTTGACCTCCCCCAGCTGAAGTGATTCTCCCGCCTCAGCCTCCCAAGTAGCTTGGGCTACAGGCACACACCACCACACCACACCTAACCAAACGTTACTGTCGTCTACATCTTACCAGATACTTGAACATACTGTAAGTAAACTTAAATATATACTTAGTAATGACAGATACTGCTGTATACTGTAGTAAAATGAAACAAATATATACAGATGCTCCTCCACTTAGGATGAAATTATGTCTCAAAAACCCCATTGTAATTTGAAAATATCAAAAATAAGTTGAGAATGCATTTAATACATCTAACCTACCAAACATGCCTTAGCCTAGCCCATCTTACACATCTCAAAACACTTAGCTTCACCTACTGTTGGGTAAAATCATCTAACACGAAGCCTGTTTTATAATAAAATCTTGACTATCTCATGTAATTTATTGAATACTCTACTTTCACTTTTTTCACCGTCACTGAAAGTGAAAAACAGAATGGTCGGGTGGGTACTTGGAAGTATGGTTCCTACTGACTGCGTGTTGCTTTTGCACCATTGTAAAGTCAAAAAATCATAAGTCAAACAATCATAAGGATCTGTATCTACAAGAATCCACAGGAAATACTAAAATGAATAGTGAAATGGTGAAAATGGTAAAGCTTTCTCCCATTACCAGTAAAGAGACGAAGGTTCCTCATCTCCTGACTCATCTCCGCTCTGACTCATTTCTACCCATCATCGTACTCTAGGACCTAGCTATTGTAAGAAGGCAAGAAAAAGAAAGAAAAGATATGGAGGTTTGAAAATGAACTAACATTATCATTAATTTCAGAAAGTTAGAGTTTGAATATAGAAAATCCAAAGGATGCTGGGTGCGGTGGCTCACACCTATAATCCCAGCACTTTGAGAGACCAAGGCAGGAGGCTCACTTGAGGCCAGAAGTTTGACACCAGACCAGGCAACATAGTGAGACCTTGTCTCTACAAAAAAAATTTTTTAAATTAGTCACGTGGGCCAGGCACAGTGGCTCACGCCTGTTATGCCAGCACTTTGGGAGGCCAAGGCAAGCGGATCACGAGGTCAGGAATTCAAGACCAGCCTGGCCAGTATGGTGAAACCCCATCTCTACTAAAAATACAAAAATTAGCCGGGTGTGGTGGCGCACAACTGTAGTCCCAGCTACTTGGGAGGCTAAGGCAGAAGAATTGCTGGAACCAGGGATGTGGAGGTTGCGGTGAGTGGAGATTATGCCACTGTACTCCATCCTGGGCGACAGAGCAAGACTCTGTCTCAAAAAAAAGAAAAATAAAATAAAATAGTAAAATTAGTCAGGTGTAGTGATGCACCCCTGTAGTCCCAGCTACTCAGGAGGCTGAAGCAAGAAGATTACTTAAGCCTGGGAGGTTGAGACTAGTGAGCCTTGATTATAGCACTGTCACTCTGGGTGACAGAGCAAGACACTGTCAAGAAAGAGTGTTGGAAGAAAGAGAGAGAAAGGAAGGAGAGGGAGGGAGGAAGAAATGAAGGGAGGGAGAGAATCCCCAGATAAATTGTTCAAATTAATAAAAAGTTAATGTGTAAACAAATTGTATACCAACCTAAGAGGATGGATGGGCTTGTAATAAGCAGCTGTGTCTCAGCCAATCATAGCAGCTGAATGTCCAGCCAGTCAGAGGCTGAAAGCTGCCAAAACATGACCAAATAAGGCAAACACCAAATGCAACCAATCAGGTTATTTCTGTATGTCATTTCCTCTTCTCTGGCTATAAATATAGCCTGCAGAAATTGCTAGGTGATGCATTCTAAACCAGTCTGGGCTGCTTCCCGGGTACATGAATGTTTTCTCTGCTTAATTAAACTCAGTTATGTTTAACTTGTCTTGGATTTTTATTTTTTAATACAGTCAATACTGGAAAATCAATTCTATTTGTATATATAAGAAACCATTGGCCAGACGTGGTGGCTCATGCCTGTAATCCCAGCACTTTGGGAGTCTGAGGCAGGCGGATCATGAGGTCAGGAGTTCGAGACTAGCCTGACCAACATGGTGAAACCCCATATCTACTAAAAATACAAAAAATCAGCTGGGCATGGTGTTGGGCGCTTGTAATCCCAGCTACTTGGCAGGTTGAGGCAGGAGAATCGCTTGAACCCAGGAGGCAGAGGTTGCAGTGAGCCAAGATCATGCCAGTGCACTCCAACCTGGGCAACAGTGCAAGACTCCATCTCAGAAAAAGCTAGAAACCATTATAAAATACTTTTTTAATGATGTCGTTTGCAAACCACTAAAAACATCAGCACCTAGGGATAAATCTAACATGGAATATGCAAGACCTCTACACAGAAAACTACACAACATTGCGGAGAGAAATCTAAATAAATGGAGGAATAAACCAGGCATATAGATTGGAAGACTTACTCCTGTAACGATATCAGAGATCTCAAAATTTATCTTCAGATTCAAAGCAATCTCAGTCAAAATACCAACTTGTTTTTATGGGAATTGACAAACTGATTCTCACATTTTTATGGCAATATAAAGTGCCAAAAAGAGCCAAAACAACCTTGAAGAACAAGAAAGTGGTGAGCTGGACAGTCACTTTGGAGATCGATGTGGCAGGATCTACCAGACCTGAGCACACACCGAGCCTATGACTTAGGATTGCTTGTCGGGATGTGCCCAGTGGAAAGGCATGCCTATGTTCACAAAAAGATTTATACAATAGCATTTGTAGCAGGGTTATTCATAGTAGCCTTGTGAAAGTTGTCAGATTCAAAATGGAATCACTTGTGACAATCCCCTGGCTAAATGGAGCTGGGGAAGGGCATGAAGGGAGGTCTCCCATGTACGATTTGCCTGATTACAAGAACTATCACGAGATGTTTCCAAACCACAGGTCACTACACATGTCACACAAGGACAGCTAGCTGCTTATACAAGAACACTAGCCTGACACGTGGTCTCACAAGCCCAATCCAAAACTGCAAGAGCCTAGCTAACTCACAGATGACGAGTCCTACCTAGCAACTACCATCACTTGCCAGTCAGAACTCACTATTTCAGGGCCAGGCACAGTGGCTCATGCCAGTAATCCCAGCATTCCGAGAGGTTGAAGTGGGAGGATCACTTGAAGCCAGGAGTTCAAGACTAGCCTGGGCAACATAGTGAGACCCTGTCTCTATAAAAAAGGATTTAACTTAAAACTATGAAAAATAAAAACTCACCAGCTCTTATAAGACACTGCCAGCTCCAATATACTTTCTTTCAAAATAACTTGTGTAGCCTACACTTTCCCTAATAAAACCCTAGCCTTTTCCCTTCATTCTCTGGACATACCAGAGACCACTGTGTTCTGTATGTATGTCCCAGATTGCAATCCTACTTCTTATACCCAAATACAACCTTTTATTTAAACTTAGAGAGTCAACTCTCTGTTTTTTTTTTTTTAATTTTTATTTTTTGGGAGACAGAGTCTCCCTATGTCGCCCATGGTGGAGTGCAATTGCGCGATTTCGGCTCGCTGCAACCTCCACCTCCCGGGTTCAAGCTATTCCCCTGCCTCAGCCGCCTGAATAGGTGGGATTACAGGCATGCGCCACCATGCCCAGCTAATTTTTTGTATTTTTAGTAGAGATGGGGGTTTCACCATGTTGTCCAGGCTGGTCTCGAACTCCTGACCTTGTGATCCACCCACCTCAGCCTCCCAAAGTGCTGGGATTACAGGGGCGAGCCACTGCACTCAGTGAAAGCTCCAACCTGAAAACAGCCCAAATGTCTGTCCCCAAGATAATGGACACTGGAGGTGGGTGTATTCAACAGTGGCACACTGTTGTGAGATGAGATGAGCAAACATTGCTGCACACGAACAAATGGATGGGTCCCACAAACATAACGTTTTGGGAGAGAAGCCAAACTCGAGTAGTGATTGCTTCCACAGATGGAAAGCTCAGATCAGGCAGAGGGGCATTGTACCAGAGAATGGCCCTTGGGCAGCACGGGAGTCTCCCAGGACCTGGAGACCATCGCTGTCTTGATCTGAATGGTGATGTTGAATCTGTTTTGTGTGTTCCCTTTCAGGGCATTCTATGTTTTGACTTCAATAAATAAGTACATTAGGCCAGGCGGGGTAACTCACGCCTGTAATCCCAGCACTTTGGGAGGCCAAGGCGGGTGGATCACGAGGTCAAGAGATCGAGACCATCCTGGCTAACATGATGAAACTCCGTCTGTACTAAAAATATAAAAATTACTCAGGCGTGGTGGTGGCACATGTCTGTAATCCCAGCTACTTGGGAGGCTGAGGCAGGAGAATCCCTTGAACCTGGGAGGCGGAGGTTGCACTGAACTGAGATAGCGCCACTGCACTCCAACCTGGCGACAGACCGACCCTCCTTCTCAAAAAAAAAAAAAAAAAAAAGTAAGTACTGTGTCTCATACAATGTATCTATGGCTGGAATCCCCAGGGGCTATCTCTGGATGGTGCCCTGGTGGCTGGGGCTCAGGCCAGGCTAGAAGGCTCCATGTCCGTCTTTTTGTTCCTTTGGAATTACCTTCCATGCATATGTATTACCTAGTCAAGGAAGAAAAGCTTCTCTTTAATTAAGAAAAAAAAAAAATACGGCCGGGCGCGGTGGCTCACGCCTGTAATCCCAGCACTTTGGGAGGCCGAGACGGGCGGATCACGAGGTCAGGAGATCGAGACCATCCTGGCTAACACGGTGAAACCCCGTCTCTACTAAAAAAAAAAAAAATACAAAAACTAGCCGGGCGAGGTGGCGGGCGCCTGTAGTCCCAGCTACTCGGGAGGCTGAGGCAGGAGAATGGCGTAAACCCGGGAGGCGGAGCTTGCAGTGAGCTGAGATCCGGCCACAGTACTCCATCCCGGTCGACAGAGTGAGACTCTGCCTCAAAAAAAAAAAAAAAAAAAAAAAAAGAAAAAAAAGAAAAAAAATGCATTCAGCTTTTCAGCCTCGCAACTGAGCCCCTTCACTTGGGAGCAGCCTGGGTGTGTTCGTGCACCGTTCAGATTCCGGGCAGGACACTGCTATGGCCCCCCCACCCCTCATCACTCATCCTGACTCCTGGGGCCAACCCTGGGGCTAGGGGCTGTTGGGGCTGTGGTAGGGTGGAGACCTCAGGCCCACATGTACCAAGAAGTCCCCAGAGAGTCAGTGAGGAGCTGCTCAGGACACGCCTGTCAAGGCAGGCCCTCAGCCTGTGACTAAGCCTCCCAGCCACCTTTTTCTTTTCCTTTATGTTGTTTAATATTTTTGTCACAAAGAGCAATGGTCACTGGCAGAGCTGTCGCTAAATGGTAGAAAGTGCCCCTTTTGGGACTGGGCATGGTGGCTCATGCCTGTAATCCTTGCGTTTTGGGAGGCCAAGGTGGGAGGATCACTTGAGTTCAGGAGTTTGAGACCAGCCTGGGTGACATAGCGAGACCCCGTTTACGAAAAATCAAGAAATTAGCCTGGCGTGATGTATTGGTTTGTTTTCACACTGCTATGAAGGACGGTGTGACTGGGTAACTTCTAAAGGAAAGAGATTTAATTGACTCACAGTTCAAAATGGCTGGGGAGGCCTCAGGAAACTTACAATCATGGTGGTCGTCAAAGGGGAAGCAAGATACCTTCATAAGTTGGCAGAAAGAAGTGCCCAGCAAAGGGAGAAGAGCCCTTTGCAAACCATCAGATCTCTTGAGAACAAATTCACTAACGTGAGAGTAGCATGGGGGCACCGCCACCCCCAGGACTCAGTTACCTCCACTTGGTCTCTCCCTTGACACGTGGGGATTATGGGGAGTACAATTCAAGATGAGATTTGGGTGGGGACTCAAAGCCTAATCATATCACGTGGTGTCGCCTGCCTGTGGTTCCAGCTACTCAAGAGGCTTAAGTGGGAGGATCACTTGAGCCCAGGAGGTCGAGGCTGCAGCTAAGCTGAGATAGTACCACTGCACTCCAGCCTGGGTAACAGAGCCAACAGATTGGCTGCAATAACAGAAACTGAAAGGAAAATAAATCTCGGGACCCCAAAATCAGTAAGCCAACGGGAAAAGTCAAGCTGGGAACTCCATCAGCAAACCTGCCTCCCATCCTATTCCTAAATAAAATAGCTACAAACATAGAAAAGCTATGTCCTTCCCTCAAAATGTGTCCACAAGAAAATGCCTTGTGGACCAAAGACAGGCAGAACTCAAGAGTCCTCCGTCTGCTCCGGTGAGACAAACGCACGGCTGGTGGCTCCTTGGCCCTATTGTTTCACTAAGCCAGACTAAGGCATAAGTGACTATTCCTATAAATTGTGTATTCAATTAAAGGCTAATCAGAAACTCAAAAGAATGCAAAAGTTTGTCTCTTATTTACCTTTCACCTACAAGCCCCCTTCCCGCTTTGAATTGTCCCACCTTTCCAGACCATTGAAACGATTCTCCTGCTTCAGTCTTCTGAGTAGCTGGGACTACAGGCACCCACCACCATGTTTGGCTAATTTTTGTATTTTCAGTAGAGACGGGGTTTCACCATGTTGGCCAGGCTGGTCTCGAACTCCTGACCTCAGGTGATCCACCTGCCTCGGCTTCCCAAAGTGTTGGGATTACAGGCGTGAGCCATGCACCCAGCCTCAGATGCTTTTTGGTTCACAAATTGGTAACCAACAGAAAGGACTCTGAGCGGCGGTGACCCTGACCTTCAACAAATATATCAGTGCTTGGTACCAACTTGAGCTATCTTTACGGCTCAAACCAATAGGACAAATTGCTGAGGACTGGGAGCTTCCCTCCCTCCAGAGAATCCCAGATCTCCCAAAATTTGATTGAGGTCTACAGTTTATTTTTCTGTACAACTGTCAGAGGCGTGTGAACCAGAGCAACTCCATCTTGAATAGGGGCTGGGTAAAATGAGGCTGAAACCTGCAGGGCTGCGTTCCCAGACGCTGAAAGCATTCTAAGTCACAGAATGAGACTAGGAAGTTGGCATAAGATACAGGTCATAAAGACCTTGCTGATAAAAACAGGTTGCAGTAAAGAAGCCAGCTAAAACCCACCAAAACCAAGATGACCACAAGAGTGACCTCTGGTCATCCTCAGTACTACACTCCCACCAGCACCATGAGAGTATACGAATGCCATGGTAATGTCAGGAAGTTACCCTATATGGTCTAAAAAGGGGAGGCATGAATCATATACCCTTGTTTAGCATATCATCAAAAAGTAACCATGAAATTGGGCAACCAGCAGCCCTCGGGCCTGCTCTGTCTACGGAATAGCCATTCTTTTATTCCTTTGCTTTCCTAACAACCTTTATTTCCCTTTACTCTGTGTACTTGCCCTGAATTCTTTCTTGTGCGAAATCTAAGAACCTTCTCTGGGGTCTTGATCAGGATCGCTTTCTTGTAACACAACTCCTTTCTTTGGAGTTTTACTTGCTTCCTACAAGGAAGGCAAGTTTTCCTGCTTCCATGACAATGGAAGGCAGGTAACTCCTTTCCGGAGTTTGAGCTTGCTTTCAACAGGGAATACAAATTTGAGTTTTCTCCTGCTTCTAGAATGGAAGAGAGCAGTCTTCAGCCTGAGATCCCTTCACTGGGTTTTGGTAGCTTCACTGGGTTTTGGTCTTGGCTAAAGTTAGGATTAACAACCAGCTGGTCTTAATTTATCTTTACCATTAGAGCGCTCAGTAATCATATTGTTGGGATCTTTTGTTTGTTTGTTGTTGTTGTTGTTTGTGAGACAGATTCTCACTCTGTCTCCCAGGCTGGAGTGCAGTGGCGCCATCTCAGCTCACTGCAAGCTCCGCCTCCCGGGTTTACGCCATTCTCCTGACTCAGCCTCCCGAGTAGCTGGGACTACAGGTGCCGGCACTACACCCGGCTCATTCTTTTATATTTTCAGCAGAGACGGGGTTTCACCATAGTAGCCAGGATGGTCTCAATCTCCTGACCTCGTGATCCACCCGCCTCGGCCTCCCAAAGTGCTGGGATTACAGGCGTGAGCCACCACCCAGCTGGGATCTTTTTTAAAAAAAATGTTTTCCGGTCTTTCTCCCATTAGATTTGACCCACTCTACTTGACTTGGTCAAATTCGAATGAGAATTCCAAATTATGGGAAACAAGGACTTTCTGAATTATCTAACATTCCTCACAGATGCAAACGAGAAAAACAAAACAAAACCACGCTCTTGGTTTCCGTGTTCGCTTCCCGACATTCCTGGTTTCTGTGCTTGCTTCCTGTCTTACTTTTCTTCCACCCTGTTCCTCCTTCCCCTTCACCAACTTCTTCCCCTTCACCGACTCTAGAAAAAAACCTAGAGAAGGTGTCTAATGACTCAAATCCCGTAAAGAACTCAGAAAATGGCGCCACTCACCCCTTTTGGGGTGTTCTGTTTTCTTTTCTTTTTTTTTTGAGACGGAGTCTCACTCTGTTGCCCAGGCTGGAGTGCAGTGGCCGGTTCTCAGCTCACTGCAAGCTCTGCCTCCCGGGTTCACGTCATTCTCCTGCCTCAGCCTCCCGAGTAGCTGGGACTACAGGCGCCCGCCACGGCGCCCGGCTAGTTTTTTGTATTTTTTAGTAGAGACGGGGTTTCACCGTGTTAGCCAGGATGGTCTCGATCTCCTGACCTCGTGATCTGCCCGTCTCGGCCTCCCAAAGTGCTGGGATTACAGGCTTGAGCCACCAGCCCGGCCGGGTGTTCTGTTTTCTTTGTGGCATCTCAAGAGTCATGGATGGGTTCTTCTGGGTCTAAGACTCTGGCTCCTGTTGCATTACCTGTATTCTTTGTCTTTGTGGGGGTACAAGAGATGAGCCACCACCCCTGGCCAAAGTTCTGCTAAATCTTAAACACTGACAGCAGTTAAAGCCTTATCCTCAGACCCAATAGAAGATGCCAATCAAAATAAACCACGTTCCTGAGACACAGGCCAGAAATCAAACCAAAACCAGTTAAAACGGTTCAGTTCCTCAAGGCCCAGGGACCATCGCAGAAGAGGTGGGCATGTGAGATTGTAAGGGGTGATTTTGAGAGATAAGTTAACCATTAATGTTGAAGGCATGCTGATGCAAGACCAGCATATGGCCTCTGTGTCGGATTAACAAGGTTTTCTTGGAGTATTAACCCAGTCCTTAATAAAAGTTTATAAAAGGCTTATGGAAATTATATTTTATGGTCAAGATGATTAAAATTGTATAGATTGGGCTAGGTGCAGTGGCTCACGCCTGTAATCCCAGCACTTTGGGAGGGCTGAGATGGGTGGATCACTTGAGGTCAGGAGTTCAAGATCATCCTGGCCAACATGGTGAAACCCCATCTCTACTAAAAATACAAAAAAATTAGCTGGGCATGGTGGCGTGCACCTGTAATCCCAGCACTTTGTGAGGCCGAGGTGAGTGGATCACCTGAGGTCAGGAGTTCAAGACCAGCCTGGCCAACATGGTGAAACCCTGTCTCTACAAAAATACAAAAATTAGCTGGGCATGATGGTGGGTGCCTGTAGTCCCAGCTACTCAGGAGGCTGAGGCAGGATAATCGCTTGAACCCAGGAGGCAGAGGTTGCGGTGAGCCAAGATTGTGCCACTGCACTCCAGCCTGGGCGACAGAGTGAGACTCCGTCTCAAAAAAAAAAGAAAAAAGAAAAAGAAACACATTGGTTTGGTCCAAAAAGGGGGACAACTCGAAGCAGGGAGTGGGGAGCACCTTCCATGGGCAACAGACCACAAGGTATTTCCTTGTGGGCCATTTGTGCGGGAGGTACGTAGCTTTTTAATCTTTGTAGCTATCTTGTTTAGGAATAGGACTGGAGGGAGGGCTGCCTGCAAGCAGTTCCCAGTTTGACTTTTCACTTTGGCTTAGTGATTTTGGGGTCCCCATATTTTCCTTTCACACTAGCAAATACCCCAAAACCTTCCCACACCCCCGTGGCCACAGTTTCTTTGCTGTTCTTGGTCTCAAATTCCTGGGGCGCACTCTTTCTCCACCAGTGGCGTGATCATGGCTCACTGCAGCCTCAACCTCCTGGGCTCAATCCACCCTCCCACCTCAGCCTCCCGAGCAGCTGGGACAACCATGCCCAGTTAATTTTTGTGGTTTTGGTAGACGCAGGATTTTCCTATGTTGCACAGGCTAGTCTTGAACTCCTGGGCTCAAGCGATCTTTTCACTGCCGCCTCCCAAAGTGCTGGGATTACAGTGGTGAGTCACCATGCTGGCCTCCTGAGGCCTTAATGATCCTATGGTCTTACCAGCCCTCCTCCACCCTCCTCTCCTCTCGAAGCCACCCGGGGCCTTGGGCCAAACTTTGTGGGCCCTGCCCTGCCCAACCCTTGCGCTTGCCCCTCCCACCAGCCCCTCCCTGTGAGCCTCTGCGCATCCCTCCTCTTCACCCCCTCCCAGTGTTGCAGGGCTCCAGAGCCCAGCCCTCACACCGCCCCTCTGTCACCGCCTACCCCCAGGCGCCTCTCTAGTCCTGGATTAAACGCCATCCACCCTGCACCAAAGGAACCAGGAGGCCACTGCGTGTCAGCCTTGCCCTTATTTTAAGCACCCCAGTTTAGGGCGAATTCTAAGAACATGTGCCCTCCCAGACTCCCCTGCGCCAGCCCCTGGAACTGGTGACTATGCAGAGGTTCCACTCCCAAGGTCGGGCCGGTATACATGGCAGAGTGGAACTTAACACTAATTCCCGAGTGGGCCTGATCTAGTCCCGGGAGCCTTGAAAAAAGGACAGTTTTCTGTGGCTGGTGGCAGGAGGGGGAGTCAGGGAGGTCCAAGCGTGGGAGGGCTTCCAGGTGCCCATGCTGGTTTGAAGACGGGGCAGGGGGCATGAGAAGGAATATGAGCACCCCCCAGAAGCAGGGAGCAGCCATCAGTAACACCACAAGGAGGCAGGGACCTCAGTCCCACATCCGACTTCCCAGCGACGGCAGCGAGCTTGGAAAGGGGACCCTGAGCTCCAGACCAGAGCGTGGCCAGCTGCTGCCTGACTCCAGCCTAAGCAGAGACCCGCAGACTGCAAGCTAAAAAAGCGGGGACTGGGCCGGGCACGGTGGCTCACGCCTGTAATCCCAGCACTTTGGGAGGCCGAGGCGGGCGGATCACAAGGTCAGGAGATCGAGACCACAGTGAAACCCCGTCTCTACTAAAAATACAAAAAATTAGCCAGGCACAGTGGCAGGTTCCTGTAGTCCCAGCTACTCAGGAGGCTGAGGCAGGAGAATGGCGTGAACCCGGGAGGCGGAGCTTGCAGTGAGCTGAGATCCGGCCACTGCACACCAGCCCGGGCGACAGAGTGAAACTCTATCTCAAAAAAAAAAAAAAAAAAAAAAGCAGGGACTGTTTGAAACCACGACATTTGTGTTAACAGGAAAGGAAGACCACCAGCTACCCGAGGCTCCTCTGAAGCACTGGGTTCCTCCTGCAGCCTCGTTCACCTCCACCTCCCATCTGCCCGCCAGCGTCCTCGGCTCCACCTTCACACAGATCGGGGTCTGCCCACCTGCAACCACCCCGCCGCTGCTGCCCGGTTCGGACACTCACCTGGACCCTTGGGCCTCCTCCAGACGCTTGTAGCTGTTCCTGAGTATCCAGGCACTTCCATGCCAGCCAGGGGGCCCTTAAATGCAAGTTGGCTGCATTGGCCTCTGCTCAGGAGTCCCCGGCACCCCGCCTCAGGTGCTCAGAGGGCGCTCCGTTGTCAATGCCTGGCTTCCCGGTCTCTTGCTCCACGTGGATTCTCACCGCTTCACGCCTGAAGCGCTCCCCGCCCTGGGCCTTTGCCCTGCGCCTGATCCAGGCCAGCTGCAAGGCTGCTCCCCCCTTCCACTGGTCTGGGCTCAAAAGCGCCTGCTCAGAGAGGCCATCCATGGCCCTGCCTGCAGCCACTCAGCCCTTCCCAGCATAGATGACCCTGGCACATTGTATGCTGGTCTTGCTAATCTTCCTAAGAAAGCAGTGACCTCGATACGATTATTGTCTCCACTTTCCAGATGAGGACAGCGAGGCCCAGAGAAGTTGGGTCACTTGTCCAAGATCCCAGAGAGTAAAGGGCAGTGCTGGGGTCTCAGCTCAGGCCCTGGAGTCCCAGTGTCCACACGTCAATCCTCAGCATCACGCATGTGTCTCTCTCCAGGCAGAGGGCAAATGTGCTTGCTGTCCAAGATAATAAAGATAGCTTCTCCCTCTGGGCAGAAACTGGGCAGGTTTGCTAGCAGTCCTTTAAATGACTGGTGTTTCCTAACCCAGGGTTCCTTAGCTGTGTGTACAGCATTGACCGGGGCCACTTCTCCTTGTCCGTGGGGCTGGGCGGCTGGGAGGATATGAAGCTCGTGCTGCCTGCTGTGCTGTGAGGAACAAAGTCTTTGTCTCAGACCCAGGTGTCTCATGTCTTGCCCATGTTCACTGGCAGGCTCGCTGTTCAGTTGCAAAGAGAGTGGACTTTCAGACCCTTCATGTCTTCCTTTTTCCTACTTCCTCCTTCCCTCCTCCTTGAGGTCGGGCTTTTAACCTGCCAAGGAAGCCAAGAAAGAGATGTTGGAGAGGGCTGGGGATTGCACAAGAAGTAAAAGCATCGGGGATGAAGAATTTGAGGACTTTTGTTTCGGAGAAAAGAGTTGCAAATCACGAAAGTGGTCGGGTTGGACCAACTTCTGGCTGGGTGGATTGAAATTGGAGATAGCAGTACAAATCCAGTTTCAATATGGAAGGCTAAAAATACAGATGTATATCTACGTGTGTGTAGAGGCATACATATTTTCTACAGCTCTGGAAACAGTGCGCACCCCTAGTGCCCAGATCTTGGATTATTATTATTATTATTATTATTTGAGATGAAGTTTCGCTCTTGTCGCCCAGACTGGAGTACAATGGCGCGATCTCGGCTCACTGTAACTGCTGACTCCTAGGTTCAAGCAATTCTCCTGCCTCAGTCTCCTGAGTAGCTGGGACTACAGGCACGTGCAACCACACCCGGCTAATTTTTGTATTTTTAGTAGAGACAGGGTTTCACCCTGTTGACCGGGCTGGTCTTGAACTCCTGACCTCAGGTGATCCACCTGCCTCGGCCTCCCAAAGTGCTGGGATTACAGGCATGAGCAACCGTGCCCTGCCTTCGCTACCATTTTGTGACACAGAATGAAAGTCCTCACCAAGGCCATGCCCTTGAACTTCTCAGCCTGCAAAACTGTGAGCTAAGTAAACCTCTTTTTTTTCTTATAAATTATGTAGTCTCAAGCAGTCTTTTATAGCAAGACAAAATGGACAGAGACCTGCACATACATACATGAGAGAGAAGGGTAAGCCTGACCTCATAGTGGAAACCTCAAATTCTCTCCCCAGAAACCGTGTAATAATTGCTTATTCATTAATGAATGCAAAATGCTTACTAATTAACTTTTCAGTGGCGAATGGTGGCAGACACCATCGTACCCAAGTGACGAGGATTATCATCAGCAGCGATGGCCAGATTGGCCCCGGCCTTCGGTAGGATGCTGTAAGAGGAAAGTCTCACTTCTGAGGGGTTCCTCCTGGAAATGAAGAAGCCACAGGAAACAGACAAGGCTACAGAGAGGGCCGTCCCACAAAGACCCATGAGATCCACAAAGACTCAATGAGGCAGCGGGGAACTTGGCCGGGGCTCTGCGGAGTCGATGGAGACATTGGATCAGTGGTGGCTTCCTGATTTTTCAAGGTTCACTGCAATTACTTGGGAGAGAGTTCGTTTATTTCCAAAATACTCTCTGAGCTGTTCAGGGGAGCAAGCCTGGAGTCTGCAGCTTATTCTCAAATGGCACAGAAACAGGAGCGAGAGAAGGAATAGCCAGGCAATGTTCACAGCTGGAGAATCTGTAGGACAGGAATATCCAGGTGTCTTTGCACGGTGTTTGCCACTTTCTGTAAATTGGGATTTTTTTTTTTTTGAGACGGAGTCTCACTGCAACTTCCGACTTCCTGGTTCAAGCGACTCCCCGCCTCAGCCTCCCGAGTAGCTGGGATTACAGGAGCACGCCACCACGCCCAGCTAATTTTTCCGTATTTTTAGTAGAGATGGGGTTTCACCATGTTGGCCAGGCTGGTCTGGATCTCCTGACTTCGTGATCCGCCCACCTCGGTCTCCCAAAGTGCAGGAATTACAGGCGTGAGCCACCGCGCCCGGCCCCCAAATTGGGAATTATTTCAAAATAAAAAGCTGGATAAATGCATGCACACAAGGCAGTATCACGTCTTTTCCGCGAGTGCCTGTACAGGCAGGTAAGGATTTAGGAAAGGTCTGGAAGACTGTGCAAAACGTTCCGCCTGTGAAGGGTCCGCCGTTGCGGGGGCACTACTCCGGCTCCGCGCCCGCCCGCCCGAGCGCTCGGATGGGGCCGCCTCTGCACTGCGTGGCCACAGGCGCGGCCCGGCGGCCCGCGGGCGCCCTTTGCAGCTGCTGCCCCCTGGCGGCCGCGGGCGGCTACTCGCGGGAAAGCGAAACCCGCCGGCTCCATTCAAGCCCCGCTGCCTGGCGCCCTCTAGGGCCGCTCTTGGGAACAGGCGGACATTTCATCAAAGACCGTCTTTCCCGGCAGGATCCCCCACTGGGGCAAACCAAGGAGGAAGTTAGGAAGTTAAGTGAAGGTCTAACTCTGGTTTTGAGCGCTGCTTTGTGCCAGGCTCATCTTAGGTGTGGGACGTGTATTATCTGAATTAATACCCCACCAGGCCTGTGGGACAGTCACTGTCACCATTCCCAAATTACGGATGAAGAAAAGAGGCACCAAGTGGTGGAATCACCTGTCCATAGTGTGCTGTCCCTCAGGAGGGTGGCCGCCCCACGCGACCATTCAGTGTGCTCTCATTCACACGTTCATTACTCAAGAGCACTGCTAGGACTGGGGGCTGGCTCACTTCTGCGATCCCAGCACCTTGGGAGGCCAAGGCGGGCGGATTGCTTGAGGCCAGGAGTTCAAGACCAATCTGGGCAACATAGTGAGACCCTGTCCCTACAGAAAATTTAAAAATTAGCTGGGCAGCTGGGCATGCTGCCCAGCAAGGGGTAGATGGTGACGGTGAGAGAGAGAGAGAAAGAGAGAGAGAGAGATCACATGCCTGTGATCCCAGCTACTCAGGAGGCTGAGGTGGAAGGATCGCTTGAACCCAGGAGGCAGAGACTGCAGTGAGCTGAGCTTGCACCACTGCACTCAATTCCAGCCTGGGTGACAGAGCAAGACTCTGTCTCAACAAAAAAAAAAAAAAAAAAAGGATGGTGTGGTGGCTTATGCCTGTAATCTCTCCCAGCACTTTGGGAGGCTGAGGCAGGCAGATTGCTTGAGTCCAGAAGTTCAAGACCAGCCTGGGCAGTGTGGTAAAACCCTGTCTCTACAAAAAAAAAAAAAAAAAAAACCAGCTGAGTGTGGTGGTGCACACCTGTGGTCCCAGCTGCTATTCAGGGGACCAGGAGGTGGAGGCTGCTGTGAGCTATCATGCCACGACACTTCAGCCTGGGTGACAGAGCAAGACTCTGTCTCAAAAGAAAAAAGAATCCCCCATATGTGGTCCCCCCTCGTGCTGTCCCTTCCAGGCATGTCCCTCCCTCAGGCCAGGCGGCTGCAGGGCCACCAGGATGTGGTCTCCTCGGGCTGTGCTCCCCTGCACCAACTCCAGGCAGTAGGATCTCAGAATTCCCAACAAGACTCTCCCTGCCTCCCTGGCCTATGCGGCCTCTCCCCGGGCTGTCACTGCAAGGGGTCCACCGCCCCTGCCGGGCCAGGCGGAGTGGGGATGGTCGCAGGGGGGCGGGCGTGGACGGGACACAGTGCCTTCTGGAGAGCCTGAGGTGCTGCTTCTGAGCCACTCCTTCCGCTGGTGTGCAGGTGTCTTTGTCACAGTAGGACCCGGGAGAACAGTTCCATAGGTCGGGGGGCCTCTCTCCAGCTAGCGAGGAGGTGTGTGGTCCTCTCTCCCTGTCACTGTTACTCAGGTAACGACAGGGCAGTGAGCAGCGCAGCGCTGCCCCTCCGGGATGCTGTCTGAAGGGGCAACTGTGGCTCGAGCTTGGAGGGCAGGGCATGGTGCTGGAGGCAGGGGTGGCCCTCGGGGCTCCCCCTCCTCATTCCCGCCTCCCTGCATGGGTCCCAGTGGCCTTTACTGTGGCCTCCTCACTACCTGGGGTGCCCCAGGAGCAGCTTGTGGGGGGTGCCTGAGTGAGGGCAAGCGGGTTGAAGGAAGGGGTAGATGGTGAGAGAGAGTGTGTGTGAGTGCAGACTCCACACAGGGCGGCTCCTAGCGCTGGCGACCTCAGAAGCTCCCACCAGCAGGACAAGCCGGATGACAGGGCCAGGGCCTGCGGTCAGCGGTCAGTGGCTGATGACAAAGCCATGCCGTGACCCTCTCGCGCTGCCAGAGCAGATGAGGGGCAGAGAGCAGACACGGGGCGGTGAGCAGACAGTGGGTGGTGAGCAGCGAGGCAGGCCCGTAACCTCCACCTCCCCAGCTGCACCTGTCCTGCAGGGACTCAGCCTGCTGCCCTCCGCCCACAGCCCTCAAGGGTCTCAGCATTAAGGGCTGGGCTGGGCCTCCCTTCCTGGGTGCCTGGTCCCATCTGGGCCTCACCCTGGGCAAGGTCGCCGTAGCTGCCCCTCCCGTCAGGTAAGCCCCACCCCCCGGGTTTCACTCCGAGTGGCTTGTCTTTGTGCAGAGTTTCTCCACCTGACCATGACTGTCGTGGGTCCCGCAGCCCGGAGTCCATTTTTAAATTTCGTCGCAGACATTGCTCCCAGGAGCCCTCTGAAACCCCCACGGAGGTGTCCCCCCCCAGGTCCCATCGGGCCTTTGTCTCCTGGCCTCCCCATGTGGCAGTGGCACAGTCCTAGCTCACTGCAGCCTCCACCTCCCAGGCTCAAACGATCCTCCCACCTCAGCCTCCTGAACAGCTGGGGCTGCAGGTACCACCTGGCTATGCCTGGTGACTTTCCTGCCACTGTGACAGCAGCCAGTTCAGGCAGTGCCTCACCTGAGCCAGGTACTCTGGGTACCTCAGCCCAGCCCTGCCATCCCTACCAGTGGGTGAGACGGTGCCCGGTCCCCAAGGCTGGGATCTGGCATGGGAGTGAGGCTCTTATTTGTTGCTCTGTGGCAGCAAAAGATGAAAAAGTGGACTCTGGCCTTCAGAGCTATGAGAGAACCATTCTTGTTTTGTTTTGTTTTTTGAGAAGTAATTTTGCTCTTGTTACCCAGGCTGGAGTGCAATGGCACAATCGCAGCTCACTGCAACCTCTGCCTCCTGGGTTCAAGCGATTCTCCTGTCCCAGCCTCCGGAGTAGCTGGGATTACAGGTGTGTGCCATCACACCCAGATAATTTTTTTTTTGTATTTTTGGTAGAGACGGGGTTTCATCATGTTGGCCAGGCTAGTCTCAAACTCCTGACCTCAGGTGATCTGCCCACCACGGCCTCCCACAGTGCTGGGATTATAGGTGTGAGCCACGGTGCCCAGCCTGGTTTGTTGTTTTAAGCCACCAACTTGTGGGAACTGGTTACAGCAGCCACCGGAAAGCCCCTGCTGGACATCGTTATGGTCCCTCTCGCCCCAGCCCTGAATATTCCAGACCGAACCTCAGCCCCAACTTTTCAAGTCCCTGGTCATGGCTGTCTTGTGGGAGCCTGGGGGCACACTCCTCTCACAGCAGGAGAAATGTTAACTGTAAAGGTTAAAATGCATTATTTCTTTTATTTTTATTTTTTTATATACCAAAAAAAGAGACAAGGTTTTCCCATGTTGCCCAGGCTGGTCTCAAATTCCTGGCCTCAAGTGATCCTCCCGTCTCGGCCTTCCAAAGTGCTGGGATGACAGGCGTGAGCACTGCGCCCTGCCTTGTGCTTTTATTTCTAAACACATTTTCCTAATGTATTTTTCTGATGACTCTCAAGGGGAAGACAGCTGTTTTGACTGGGTGTGGTGGTGCATGCCTGTCAAAGTCCCAGTTACTCAGGAGGCTGAGGGGGGAGGATCGCTTGAGCCCAGGAGTTTGAGGCTGCAGTGAGCTATGACAGTGCCACTGTTCTCCAGCC
Organism: Piliocolobus tephrosceles; assembly: GCF_002776525.5. Taxonomy (NCBI): domain Eukaryota; kingdom Metazoa; phylum Chordata; class Mammalia; order Primates; family Cercopithecidae; genus Piliocolobus; species Piliocolobus tephrosceles. The sequence goes on along the minus strand of NC_045439.1, from coordinate 817,637 downwards.
CAGGCAACAGAGCAAAGTCCTGTCTCTAAAAAAATAAATATTAAAAAACCAAAAAAACCAAAACAAGGAAGAGCAACTGCATAGCTGCCTGACAAAACGAGAGTGCGGCTCAGCCCCACCGCCCTGCACGGCCTCCCTGGAAGCCCCTGCGCTATGCTGGGCGCTGGGCTCCCGTCCAGGTGCTGCATCTGCCTGGCTCTGTGCTCTGAGTGCACGCGATGTGCCCGAGGTGTCAGGGCAGGGAGGAGGATTGATCTCGATGGTGACCCAGTGAGGTAGGTGTCATTGGCCCCATTTTACAGGTGGGGAAACCAGGGCATCAGTGTGACCTGGCCTAGGCAAGGCCTTCGGGGCAGACCCAGATCTGACTCGGCCCGAGGGTGCAGGGAGCTGGCTTTCTCCACCAGACAAGCAGGCCAGCTGCTGCACTCTCGCCTCGGTCACGTGCTGGAGCTGGGGGCCCCACCCTGTGCGGACCCCTCACCAACTTCTCCCCAAGGAGGCGGCTGGGGACTCCCGGCACCCCTTGCCTCTGACATGGCTGTGTCATGCCTGTCCTGTCAACTGTCGTTCTGGGCGTGGACATTTGGGGCTCCCGCTTGAGGATGTCTGGGCTGCCCCTCTGGGAGCCGGAGCAGCTGGCCACCCTGCCCCACATCTGCCTACAGGCCCTCCAGCTCAGCACAGACCCAACCCCAGATGAGGACTCCTGCCCCCTTGGAGGTGGCAGGCTGCCCTATGCCCTACTGGGCGCTGCCACGGTGCTGGGTGACCCCCGGCATGGTGCCCACTGACGTTCTGAGGCAGGAGCCCAGAGGGCCCACAATGTGCCACTGCATCCGAGCAATACTTGCAGAAATGCCCTGCAAATAAAGTCATCACCACTGATGCGAACAGGGCAGCCACCAGGTACCTCTGCCAGCAGCCCTGTTCCCTGCCCACAGCCAAGGGAGCCAGCCAGGAGGGTTGCTGATGAAGAGGCCCCACTGCCTGCCACACGCAATCTGGGTTCCCGGCAGCCCGGAGGTATCGCTCCTCCCCTTGGTATGCAGCCACCTTCCATGTGGGAAAGCCTGGGGCCAGAGGTCATGGAGGGAGTGGCTTCAGGAACAAGAAATTGGTAGTTGGTCTTCCAGAGGGGACATGGGCACTGTGGGCTTAGTGGACACGAGCCACCTTGCTGGCCCAGGACCCCCAGCCTGCCACCCCCTGCTGCCACACAGTGGGCTCAGCAGGACTCCTCAATCAGCTTCTTTGTGGGGCTTGGTGACCCTGGTGGGTGCACAGGCCTGGAGAAGGTATAGTTGTCTGCAAGGGCCATGGGCAACTGCAGCTCCTCGATGTCCCTGGTGTGGGTGAGCCTGGTGATGTCTGTCCTCATGGACCAGTGTTTCCACCCCTTATGGATTCTGGACACTTCTTGGCGGGAATGGTCCGTGGCCAGCACGTAGATAATGGGGTCAGCCACGCTGTTCACCGTGGACAGGCACAGAAACACCACAGAGGCTGTGTACAGCCTTTCCTCCAAGCCGCACACAGCGTTCCTGTCTCCTCTGTAGTAGGAAAAGGCAGCGGCTTTGACGAGGAGAACCAGGTGGTATGGGGCGAAGCAGACCAGGAAGATGACAACCACCGCGATGGCCGAGTGCTTCACTTTGGCCTTCTGGGCGGCGCTTAAGCCCATGCTCTGCTTGATGCTCCTGAAAATCCGGTGGTTGGTGAAGGCGATGATGGAAAGAGGGATGGCAAAGCCAACAGTGAACCTGGCATAGTAGTACCCGGCAATCGTGCTGTCCATCTGCAGCATGTCGAAGCAGGTTTCCTTGTCTTCCATCTCGAACACTGGGTAGTGAACGATCCCGACGAGGATAAAGATGCAGGCGGAGATGAGGATGGCGGTCCTCTGGCGGCGGTGGCCCCGACTCTCCAGCGCATACACCACGGCCACGAAGCGGTCGCAGGAGATGCAGCACAGGAAGAGGATGCTGACATAGATGTTGCAGAAGAAGATGTAGGCGGTCACCTTGCAGGCCAGCAGGCCCAGGGTCCAGCGGTGCTGGTTGCGGATATAGATGACCCAGAGCGGCAGCGTGCTGGTGTAGAGCAGCTCGCAGAGCGCCAGACAGAGCAGGTAGACGGCCAGCACGTTGCCCTGCAGCACCTGCAGCAGCGTCAGCCACGCAGTCAGGCAGTTTGCTGGCACCCCCAGCGTGCACACTGCGCTGTACACCACGACCAGGACTATCCTGCTTTCCTCGAAGGACACGTTGTTGCAGGTCTTGGCGGGGAGGCCCAGGGAGGCCCACGGGGTAGTGGTGGTCACTGGGGTGGCGTTTCCTGTAGGATGGAGACAAGAGTGAGAACGGGAGTCCCTGAAAACCACCTGGGAGAGACTCTACTGTGGGAAGGAAGGATAGACGCTTCATGGTAGCTCAGACTAGACACACGCAGGTGTTTAAAACATTTCCAGATGGATTTTTTAAAGCAATTATTAGATAGCGGATCTCCAACCCAGCAGCCTCATGGGCAAAGAATGCAGGCCGGGCAATACTGAATCGTTTTTCTTTTTTTTGCTCTTGTGGCCCAGGTCGGAGTGCAGTGGCGCAACCTCGGCTCACTGCAGCGTCTGCCTCCTGGGTTCAAGCAATTATCCTGCCTCAGCCTCCCAAGTGGCCGGGATACAGGCACGTGCCACCATGCCTGGCTAATTTTTGTACTTTTAATAGAGATGGGGTTTCACCATGTTGGCCAAGCTGGTCTTGAACTCCTGACCTCAGGTGATCTGCCCATGTCAGCCTCCCAAAGTGCTGGGATTGCAGGTGTGAGCCATTGCGTCTGGGTAATACGGTAATACTGAATCTTTGTAACTCACTGAGGTCAGTTTTCAAAAGTGTTGCTTGAGGCCCAGCGTAGTGGCTCACACCTATAATCCCAGCACTTTGGGAGGCTGAGGCAGGCGGATCACTTGAGGTCAGGAGTTTGAGACCAGCCTGGCCAACATGGAGAAACCCTATCTCTACTAAAAATTCTAAAAAATTAGTTGGGCGTGGTGGCTCAACCTGTAATCCCAGCTACTCGGGAGGCTGAGGCAGGAGAATCACTTGAACCTAGGAGGCAGAGGTTGCAGTGAGCTGAGATCGTGCTTTGCCTGGGTAGCAAGAGTGAGACTCTGTCTCAAAAAAAAAAAAAAGTTTCTTGTGTGTTTGAAAATAATGTTGATCCTGTAATTGCTGTGTGAGTGCTCTTCTAAGCAGTCTGTTAGGTGCTGCTACTACATACACCCTTCCAGAGCTGTTCCCACTTTGCCTCCACTCCCCACCTCGCCCCATAGCTGGGCACTGCCTAATCCTAATTCCTAATCTGTAGTATTTTTTTGTTTTTTTTTTTTTTGTTTGTTTGTTTTTTGAGATGGAGTCTCTCATTCTGTTGCCAGGCTGGAGTGCAATGGTGCGATCTCAGCTCACTGCAACCTCCACCTCCTGGGTTCAAGGGATTCTCCTGCCTCAGCCTCCTGAGTAGCTGGGATTGCAGGCATGCACCACCAAGGCCGGCTAATTTTTTTTTTTTTTTTTTTTTTTTTTTTTTTTTTTTT
>NC_045439.1:756267-813645 GCF_002776525.5 Piliocolobus tephrosceles | reverse complement strand
GAGTGCAGTGGCCGGATCTCAGCTCACTGCAAGCTCCGCCCCCCCGGGTTCACGCCATTCTCCTGCCTCAGCCTCCCGAGTAGCTTGGACTACAGGCGCCCGCCACCTCGCCCGGCTAGTTTTTTTGTATTTTTTAGTAGAAACGGGGTTTCACCGTATTAGCCAGGATGGTCTTGATCTCCTGACCTCGTGATCCACCCATCTCAGCCTCCCAAAGTGCTGGGATTACAGGCTTGAGCCACCGCGCCCAGCCGAGATGGGGTTTCTCCATGTTGGTCAGGCTGGTCTTGAACTCCTGACCTCAGGTTATCTGCCCTCCTTGGCCTCCCAAAGTGCTGGGATTACAGGCGTGAGCCACTGCGCCCGGCTAATCTGTAGTCTTACCACATCTCTGGCTGCATGGACTATCAATTACTAAAAAAGACAATTAAAAGCTCCTGCGGGGGTGGTGGATTTGTCCACTTCTCCTTGTATTCTCTCAATGCTTGCTTTATGTATTTGAAGCTATTGTTAATTGGGGGATAGGAGTCACAAATGGTTCTGTCTTCTTGGTGGATTGATCTTCTTATTACTATGTCATGTGATATTCCTCATCTCGGTGGCAGGCAGAATAAAGACCCCACCCAAAAGAAGTCTGAATCCTCGTCCTTGGGACATGGAGATATGGTAGCTTACATGGCAAAGGGGAACTAAGGTTGCAAATTGAATGAAGATTGCTAACTAGCTGACAGTAAAATAAAGATATTATTCTGGACTATCTGGTGGGCCCAATGGAATCAAAAAAGTCCTTAAATGTGGGAGAGGGCAAAAGAAAAGGAGATCAAAGTGATCTCAGCAACCTGCCTCAAACACAACTCTCCGAGGTCAGAAACTTCCTCTCCAGCCAGGGGGTTGCTAGAGGTCACGCAGGGTGTGCAGTGGCACGACTTCCCAGAGCTCTGCCAGCACTGTCGGCTCCAGTGTCCTGGCTGCCCACTCCGGCTGAGTTCATGCTTCTGGGCCTTCTGTGGCTATAGATCATGGAACCTCCAGATCAGCAGGAAGCCGCGGACAGACCTGGCCTCAGCACCCGAAGGATGGACAGAGCGTTGCCACGCTTCTCGGGTTGCCGCAGCCCCAGGCGGGGCAAACTTCAGCTGTGCCCTGGCGCGAGGTCGGGGGTCCCTGGGTACCGTCCAGCTCCCTGGCCTCAGGAACCTTCTACATGCGGATGTTGTAGTTTCCTTGACCTCCCTCCTGTACTTGAGGGCCTGTTGACCTCCAGCACCATGGGGCAAGTCACCCCGAACAGGGTCGGCCCTGAGGCCCCGTTGTGTTGCTTTTTTTTTTTTTTTTGAGATGGAGTCTCTCACCGTTGATGCCCAGGCTGGAGAGCAGTGGCGCAATCTCTGCTACTGCAATCTCTGCCTCCCAAGTTCAAGTGATTCTCCTGCCTCAGCCTCCTGAATAGCTGGGACTACAAGCATTCGCCACCACGCCTGTCTAATTTTTGCATTTTTGGTAAAGACAAGGTTTCACCAGGTTGGCCAGGTTGGTCTCGAACTCCTGACCTCAGGTGATCTGCCCGCCTTGGCCTCCCAAAGTACTGGGATTACAGGTGTGAGCCACCACACCAGGCCACTTGTTTTTGTGCATTTAAAAAATTCAGCTGGGCGTGGTGGCTCACGCCTGTAATCCCAGCACTTTGGGACGCCAAGGTCGGCAGATCACCCAAGGTCAGGAGTTTGAGACCAGCCTGACCAACCTGGTGAAACCTTGTCTCTACTAAAAATACAAAAGTTAGCCAGGCATGGTGGCAGTTGTCTGTAGTCCCAGTTACTCGGGAGGCTGAGGCAGGAGAATGGCATGAACCTGGGAGGTAGAGATGGTACCACTGCACTCCAGCCTGGGCGACAGAGTGAGACTCCATCTCAAAAAAAAAAAAATTGGCCCCATGTGCTGTTCATGCCTTTAATGCCAACTCTTTGGAAGGACAAGGCAGGTGGATCACCAGCGATAGGGAGTTCCAGACCAGCCTGACCAACATGGTGAAATCCCATCTCTACTAAAAATACAAAGATTAGCCAGCTATGGTGGCAGCTACTTGGGAGGCTGATGCAGGAGAATCCCTTGAACCTGGGAGGCAGAAGCTGCAGTGAGCCGAGACTGTGCCGCTGCACTCCAGCCTGGGTGACAGAGTGAGACTCAATCTCAAGGGAAAAAAAAAATTGAAAAAGTGGAAAATTGTGGCAAAATACACATAACAAGGAATTTACCATTGTAACCGTTTTTCAGCAGCACTGGGCACATTCACATTCTTCTGCCACCATCGCCAACATCCGTCGGCAGAACCTTCTCCTCTTCCCAGAGACTCTGTCCCAGGAAGCACTCACTCCGCATTTGCTCCCAGCCCCCAGGCCTCCATTCCACTTTGTCTCTGTGCGCTGGGCTCCCCTGTCACCTCCCCACCTGGGTGGGCATCTGTGCGTGTCCTCAGCGTGTGTCGTTCCGTGTCTCCACTCGCCACGATGTCCTCAAACTCCCTCCTGTGGCAGCGTGTGCCAGGATTTCCCTTCCTTGCAAAGGCAGGACGGTGTTCCATTGTATTCAGTGTGTCCTCCAGGGTTTCACCAAAAAAACCAAAAAATTATATATATATATATATATATATATATTCCATTGTGCCTTCCATTGTGAACAGTCCTCCAAATGTGGCGTGTGCTGTGTTCTGCTCATCCACGACTCCACTGACAGACGCTCGGCTGCCTCTGAGCCTTAGCTGGGCTGCTGAGAATAACGGTGTTAAGAACACGAGGAGGTCTGTTCACATCCCTGCTTTCCGTTCTCCTGGGTCAGACCCACAGTTGGCATTGCTGGATCTCATGGCAGTTCCGTCTCATCTTCTGGGGCGTCTTCGCACTGTTCTCCACGGTGGCCACGCTGGCCCACCTTCGCCGGCAGTGTGCAGGGCTCCGGTCTCCCCACAGCCTCGCTGCGCTTGTTGGGTTTCTCCGGGTGTGAGTGTCGTGCCCCTTGCTCACCTTCCTCCCTGGGCAGAGGGAGAGAGTGGGTATGACTGGGCTGTCTGATACCCAGTGGTCACCACTTCGCCCAAGACAGGGCTGTGGTGGGCGGCGGGGGGGCAGTGAAGGCAGTTCTCAGGTGGGAGGCCCAACACCTGTGTTTGCACTCACCGTTCTTCACCCAGAGGGCTCTTTTCCCATCAAACCAGCGCCCCAGCCTTGCTGTGCGAGTCCTGAGCTCAGAGGCAGTTTCCGCCCCGACACAGCCCGTCTCTTTCATGACAATCACATGCCCTGGGAGGCAGAGCCAGAATCCAAAACACAAGGGGAGACGCAGGCAAGACCCCGGTGGCCAGAGGGGCTGCTCCAGCTTCAGCCTGCACAGAGCCGCTCTGGTCTGGCCCCTCCCCGACTTCCGACGGCTCCCCTGCCCACACACTGTCTCGCCCGTGTGGTCTCAGGCAGGGCCTCAGTGTCCCTCAGTCCCACACCCCCGGCTCCAGGTCTCACACCGCCTTGGGACCTTCACCTCTGGAAACCAGGTCCGTGGTGTCTGTGGCTCTGTGCCCATCTGGTGAGGAGGATGTCCCTCACTCCCCCGCCTCCTGCCACAAGTGACCTCCTGGGAAGACAGCCTTCCTGGCAGGTCAGAAGTAGGGGCAACAACACCAGGAGACGCATGAAAAGGGGGGAGTTGGTGGTCAGCTCCTCATGGCCTGGACCATGCAGGGCTCCCCTGGGACCTGTGGAACAGCCCCCTGACTCAGTACTGCGTCGCCGTCGCCCTCCCCGGAGCCACCAACTACGCCCTCATTCCCATTCCTGGCTTCCCAGAACTTCACAAAAGAATTACGAAATCAGCCCTTCATTTCTCCATGTAGCACCTCTAGATTTATTATTGTTGAGCTAATTGTTATCTCGATAATCTATTTTTTGTGTTAATTTTTGAATTATGAGACAACATGCTTCATAGAAAAATTCTCTTACATGTTCCTCTTACATGTTCAAAGCTGGAGAAGGCTCTCTCACCTGGCATATTTTGTAGGTTCCAATCTCAGTGTGGCTCTAAGATAAGCTTTCTAAGTACATGTCATGCGTCTTGTCGGTCCTATCAAGACGTTCACTCTGAGAGTTTAAAACGACCTGGAGAAAGAGTAGGTTGAAATTGCTTTAGGGAAATCAGATTAAATGACAAGTTAACCCATTGACGAAATGGCTAGTGAGTATTTACTAATTTACTAAGTGCCCGTTGATTTGTATGTGTTTATGTTTTTATTATGTATTTATTTATTATACTTTAAGTTCTAGGGAACATGTGCACAGCGTGCAGGTGTGTTTTAAATGTTAAGGATCTGCCGTTGCATCCCACAGGATAAATACAAGCCAGGTTCCACGCCAACAGGCATCAAAACACCACATCAGGCACTGCGACTACGTACGATTCTTTTTTTTTTTTTTTTTGAGATGGAGTCTTGCTCTGTCATGCAGGCTGGAGTGCGGTGGCACAATCTCGGCTCACTGCAACCTCTGCCTCCCGGGTTCAAACTATTCTCCTGCCGCAGCCTCCTGAGTAGCTGGGACTACAGTCGCCCGCCACCATACCCAGCTAATTTTTGTATTTTTGTTGAGACAGAGTCACACTCTGTGGCTCAGGCTGGAGTGCAATGGCATGATCTCAGCTCACTGCAACCTGTCTCCTGGGTTCAAGCGATTCTCCTGTCTCAGCCTCCCAAGTAGCTGGGATTACATGCACGCGCCACCATGCCCAGCTAGGTTTTGTATTTTTAGTAGAGAGGAGGGTCTCACCCTGTTGGGCAGCCTGGTCTCCAACTCCTGACCTCAAATGATCCACCCACCTCGGCCTCCCAAAGTGCTGGGATTACAGGTGTGAGCCACCACACCCGGCCTATGTACTGTTGTTGCTTGTCAATTATACCTTTATAAAGCTGGGAGAGAAAAGAAAGTTGATGAGCTGTCACAGAAGACATAAAAATAGCCCCTAAAGGCCCGGTGTGGTAACTCATGCCTGTAAATCCCAGCACTCTGAGAGGCTGAGGTGGGAGGATTGCTGGAATCCAGGAGTTCAAGACCAGCCTGGGCAATATAGTAACATCCCATACCTACAAAAATATCAGCAGGTATGATGGTGCACACGTCTAGTCCCAGCTACTCAGGAGGCTGAGGTGGGAGGATCGCTTGAGCCCAGGAGGTAGGCGTGCCGTGAGCTGTGATTGCGTTGCTGCACTCCAGCCTGGGCTACAGAGAGAGACCTCGTCCCAAAAAGAAAAAAGCTCCTAAAATCTGAAAAATGTTCAACTCCACTTCTAATCAAAGAAATGCAAACATGAATATCTGAAAGACAGCCTTTTAAAATCTTTTTTTTTTTTTTTTTTTGAGACGGAGTCCCGCTCTGTCACCCAGGCTGGAGTGCAGGGGCCAGATCTCAGCTCACTGCAAGCTCCGCCTCCCAGGTTCACGCCATTCTCCTGCCTCAGCCTCCTGAGTAGCTGGGACTACAGGCGCCGCCACCTCGCCTGGCTAGTTTTTTGTATTTTCTATTAGAGATGGGGTTTCACCGTGTTAGCCAGGATGGTCTCGATCTCCTGACCTTGTGATCCGCCCGCCTCGGCCTCCCAAAGTGCTGGGATTACAGGCTTAAGCCACCGCGCCTGGCCAATAAAAATGCCTTTTAAAATCTTTTTGGCCTATCATGTTGGCAAAAATAACTTTTAAACTCATAGTGTTTGAGAGTAGGCAGTGGTATCCTTACACAGGACTGATGGATGTATGAATTGGCTTGCAGCAAAATTTTGCAACATGTTTCCAAAAATCTTAAATGTGCTTCACTTTGACCTGGATAAACCGCTTCTAGGAATTTTTCCTGGCTACCCGAGGTGTGACGTGCACATGGCCTGGAAGCTGTGTCACCCACGGCATGAGGGGCCCGGAGGAGGGAGGCATGGCGGGCGGGCAGCAGATGGCTCAGGGCATGCAGGGGGATGGTGCAGGGCACCCAGGGGGCCTGTCCCTCTGCTTCCTTCCCTAACCTGAGGTGCCTCTAAAACAGGCACCACCCTGACCAGCCAAAGAGGGTTTGCAGGGAGGAGAGTGCCTTGAACCCATTCTCAGGTGGTGTTTATGCCTCTCCCAAAGCCCTGCAAAGCCTGAGGGTCTCACTCTGCTGTTTCCAGGCCCTGCAGTGCAGGGATGGAGGCTGAGCCTGGCAGCTGCCTCACGAACTCCAATCCTGCCTGCCTAGTGCCAGGCCCAACCCCCACCCCATGCTGCCTGGTACTGCCCTCTGTCAGCCGAGACCCTCATGGGAAGCCAGCAGGTGCAGTCAGTCCCCTGGGACACACTCCCCTCAAAGGGCAGGGCCGGGCCCCAGCTATAGGCAGAGCCCCTACACAGCAAGGCCCCTTTGGGCCTGAGGCTTGTATGTTGAGAGGCTGGCCAGAGGCACTCCCTGGAGCCATTTGCTCTTCCCACCCGTCCCACGTGGCTCTTGCAAGAATTCTCTGGAAGCTCCTCGAAAGTGAGGCAGAAACCGGGCACACCCACACCAAGGGCTCTGGGCCAGCAGGTAGGGCTGCCTGTGTGTTGACATCCCCAGCTGCCCTTTCAAGTATATTTCTGTTAAAGAAAAGTATCTTGGGCCCTTCAAGCTGGGAACTGCTCAGGGCCAATCTGCCTTCCGTTCTATTCAAAGTCATTCCTCTGCTCACTGAGACAGATGCATATTCTGATGGCCTCCTTTGGAAAGACTTATCAGAAACTGAAAATAATGCAACCATTTGTGTCCCACCTACCTGTGACCTACCCACAGGTAGGTGAGAGACAGATAGTTGGGAAGCCCCCTCCCTGCTTCGAGTTGTCCCCACCTTTCTGGAAGGAACCAATGTACGTCTCACATATATTGACTGATGTCTCTTGTCTCCCTAAAATGCATGAAACCAGGCTGTGCCCAACCACCCTGGGCATGTCATCAGGACTTCCTGAGGCTGTGTCACGGATGCGTGTCCTCAACTTTAGCAAATAAAACTCCTAAAATGATTGAGACTTGTCTCGTCGTTTTTTAACAACTGGAAAAACAGGAAGCCACGATTACAGGAAGCTCGTTAACTTATGGAGAATTTTAAAGCAATACCTTGAAAACACATTAAAAAATGAGACATTGAGTCAAGAAAGAATCAAGAAAAGCCATCTCCAAAGTGACGCCCCCTTGGCGGTGGGTGGTGTGGGCTGGAGGTGTTCCTGGGCTACCCATTCTGCCCCCACCCTCCCAGTGGCTGGAATAAGTATGCACTCCTCCCTGCATCTCGGGCCAGCCCCCTGAGTGGAAATGGTGGGGCAGCGCTGAGGGTCTTCAGACTCTCCCTCGGGTGCCTGTGTGCTGGACGCTGCCCTCCTGGCTGCTGCTCTGCTAAGATCTGTGTGGCCCTGTCGTCTGGCTGCTGCGCCCAGCTCCGAGGTCCAGCAAGAGATGCAGGGCTCTCTGGCCATGCCCAAAACAGAGGGAGTCAGTAGGTGAGGAAGCAGTGAGTGGAACCAGAAGGGCCAAGGAAGGCAGACCCCCAGCCAGGCAGGGGGGCCGAGTGGGCTGGGGACACACCAGAGCCACCTGCGACCAGTCCAGTTCCTTCTGAGCCCCAGGGGTGTGGCCTCACAGCGGGCCTGGCTTCCCTCCTCAGCTGCCAAGCCCTGCTTCAGGGGCCCTAGAAGCCCGCATACTTTTGCTCACTGGTGTCTGCTCCGATTCTGCAGCCACCCCCTCCCCACCTTTCAAATTCTGAATAACACGAGACAGGGACCTCTCCTGTCAAATGAGCTGGAGTGAGCAACAGAGCTGCTGCCTGAGGCCCCTGGACCCCATTGGAATGACTGAGCCGCCCAGGAAGGGGCTCCCGGGGAGTCTGCCTCCTTCACTTTAACTGGACCAAGGGTTCTGGAAACCCTCCCAAACCTGGGAGGATGAGCTCTTGCTGGTCCAGGGCTGTGCTGCCCAGTCACCCCGACTCCAGCCAGCAACCCTGGGGCAGAGGGCTGCAAGCCCTTCTGCAAAACCAAAGGAAGTGGCAGCTGAAGTGAAAATGCACGCTCCCCTCCGGGCCCAGCCCCAGGTGGAGGCTTTCACAGAGAGGCCCTCTGGGCTCCAGGCCTGTATGTGGAGAGCAGAGACTAGCCAGGGGCAGGAGCCGGAGCCACCTTCCCATCCAACTGGTCCCGTGTGGCCCATGTGGCTCGAGCTGCTGATGTCCAGATCCCGCCACGTGCCTGACCTTTGGGCACCGACAGCCTGGCGAGGATGCCTGGAAAGAGTCAGGGGGCCCAGCAGGAGGCCTGGTGGGAACACCGCAGGCAGGGCGGCCAGAGAGCTGGGCCCACTGGGACGTCCCAACTCGCCTGCACCGAGGTCCAGCTCCTCACCATGCACGGCCAACCCGGCTTGGGCGTCAGGGGAGCCCTGCACCAGCCCGTCGCTTCTCAGAACACATTCAAGCTTCGTCTGGCATTCCCTGCCGGACAGGTCCACGGCCTCAGGCAGCCCGCCGGCCTCTTCTGAGGGCCTCCCTGGACCAGGGTCCGGGATCCCGCCAGCACCTGCTCACCATCAGTCTGCCGCACCTGCTACTCCTACTGCCTCGGGGAGCCTCTGCCTCCCCTCGAGGTGAGTGAGCTCAGGATAGGGGCTCAGGGCCCTCTCTCCAGCCAGCCCAGGGGCCCCACCCGCCAGCTGCAGTGTAGTGGTCTGTCCCGGCCCGGGGCCAGGGCTGTTTCTTCCACAGAAAGGGGCATGGGTTACAGCAGGCTGCCCACATTTCAGGCACTACTCTTCCTGGGGAGGGTGCACTGGGGCCTGGGTCTTCTCTCAGCTTCCCCTGGGGCTGGGTCTTCAAGTGGAAGGACAAGGCCAGGCAGAGGCTCCCTGTGTTGTTCCACTCAGGAAGCAGGCACCACCCTCCCGGGGTGAGGGGAGCCCTGCCTGGGCTGTGCGTGGAGACCGCCCTTCCTCTCATCGCCCCAGCTGTCTGGCCCACCGGGGGGCTCCTCTCAGCTGTGGGATGGGTGGGAGCGACCAAGCCCTGTGGGAAAGGCGCCCAGTGCAGACTTTCACTCCTGAAATGGCAGCAAGATGCCCCCCGCCCGCCGGAGGCTCGGGTAGGGGACAGCCCACCATGCTCATAGCACCAGCAATGCCAGCCTGGCCTGGTGGACTCTGGGGAACTCTGTTTTTGGTCTGCTCTGAGGGACTGTGACGGGCTGAAGCCCCCTTATCACCATCCAACTCCACCTGGATTCAGAGCAGCATGGCCAGAATGATGGCCATGGTGAGGTCCCTCAGATGACTCCAGCCACAAGGCCACAGTGTGGGTGGGCCCAGGTCAGCCTGACACTCCGGTCCACCCACCCCTGAGCTCCAGCTGCATCTCTCACCCCTGCTGGCCCTGGGCCCCTGCCTCCACCTCCCCTCAGCAAATGACCAAGCCCCTCATCTCCCAGCCTCCATGCTGGGCAAATGTGTCCCTGTTCAGCTCCATCTTCAAGCCACACCTTGGCAGCCCACTGAGGCCAGCCCTCCACTGCTCCCTGGACTTCTCTCTCCAGTGTCCAACCTGCCTGTCTCCTGCTCCCAGTGTGCGGGCTCCGAGGCTGCTCTGCCTCGCACTTTCTGTGCTTCTTCCGTGAACCCATGTTCGTTCTTTCTTTTTTTCTTTTGCCTTGTCTTTTCTTTTCTTCTTTTTTTGAAATGGAGTCTTGCTCTGCCACCCAGGCTGGAGTAAAGTGGCATGATCTTGGCTCACTGAAGCCTCTACCTCTCAGGTTCAAGCAATTCTCCCACCTCAGCCTCCTGAGTGGCTGGGACTACAGGCGCACCACCATGTTCAGCTAATTTTTTTGTATTTTTAATAGAAATGGGGTTTCGCTATGTTGCCTAGGCAGGTCTCGAACTCCTGGGCTCAAATGATCCTCCTGCCTCAGCCTCCCAAAGTGCTGGGATTACAGGTATGAGCCACCACGCCCAGCTTTTTTTTCTTTAACTACTATTAAAATTGTTCTCTCTCTCTCCCTCACCTTCTCCCTCTCTCTCTCTCTCTTTATTTATTTATTTATTTTGGAGAAAAGGTCTCACTCCCTCATCCAGGCTGGAGTATAGTGGCAAAATCTCTGCTCAGCGAAACCTCCACCTCCTGGGCTCAAATCATCCTCCCTTCTGAGTAACTGGGACTACAGGCACCTGCTACCACGCCCAGTTAATCTACAGGCACCTGCTACCACGCCCAGTTAATGTTTGTATTTTTATTCGTAGAGACCTGGTTTCGCTATGTTGCCCAGGCTGGTCTCGAACTCCTGGGCTCAAGAAATCCGCCCACCTCAGCCTCCCAAAGTGCTGGGATTACAGGCGTGAGCCACCACACCCGGCCAATGAATCAATTTTCCAGATTAGAGAAGCGCCACATGCTGCTGGGATGGACATTCCAATAACAGGATCTAGCGTGACCTCACCCAGCCACTGTCCCTGGAGCTCTCTGGCCTGCAGTGGCTGTGCTCCTCCAGTCTTTTAAAATCTATTTTTTAACATTTTTTCTTTTTTTTGAGGTGGAGTTTCGCTCTCATTGCCCAGGCTGGAGTGCAATGGCGCGATCTCGGCTCACTGTAACCTCCGCCTCCCAAGTTCAAGTGATTCTCCTGCCTCAGCCTCCCGAGTAGCTGGGATTACAGGTGCCCGCCACCACGCCTGGCTAATTTTTTGTATTTTTAATAGAGACAGGGTTTCACCATATTGGTCAGGATGGTCTTGAACTCCTGACCTCAGCTGATCCGTCCCCCTCGGCCTCCCAAAGTGCTGGGATTACAGGCATGAGCCACCACACGCCCGGCCTATTTTGTAACTTTTTATTATGAAACTTTTCAGACAGACACAAAAGGACAGAGAAGGACCCCTGCCATGTGCAGGGAGCAGTTCCTCATTCCACCCTGTGTGCCAAAAACAGCTCCTCAGGCTGCTGAGGTCTGTCTTGTGGATTACCATTTCTTTCTTTCTTTCTTTCTTTTTTTTTGAGATGGAGTTTCACTCTCGTTTCCCAGGCTGGAGTGCAATGGCACGATCTCAGCTCACCGCAACCTCCGCCTCCTGGGTTCAAGTGATTCTCCTGTCTCAGCCTCCCAAGTAGCTGGGATTACAGGCATGTGCCACCGTGCCGGGCTAATTTTATATTTTTAGTAAAGACGGGGTTTCACCATATTGGTTAGGCTGGTCTTGAACTCCTGACCTCACGTGATCCACCCGCCTCAGCCTACCAAAGTGCTGGGATTACAGGCGTGAGCCACTGCACCCGGCTGGATTGCCTGTAATTTCTAAGCTGTTTCAGGGTTGCTGGCCATTTCTAGCCATTTCCGTCTTTCACTGTGACCTCGTTTCTGCCGTCACATTTGAGACAAACCCTAGGGAGGGAAATGTTGAGTCACCGGCTCCACCACGCCCGTCCAAATCACAGAGTCAACTTTCTTATTTTTCCCAATTTGACAGATTCTCTTTTTTTGAGACGGAGGTTTGCTCTTGTTGCCCAGGCTGGAGTGCAATGGCCCAATCTTGGCTCACTGCAAGCTCCGCCTCCCGGGTTCAAATTCTCCCGCCTCAGCCTCCCAAGTAGCTGGGATTACAGACGTGTGTCACCACGCCCAGCTAATTTTTGTATTTTTAGTAGAGACGGGATTTCACCATGTTGGTCAGGCTGGTCTCGAACTCCTGACCTCAAATGATCCGCCCACCTTGGCCTCCCAAAGTGCTGGGATTACAAGCGTGAGCCACCGTGCCTGGCCTCAGTTTGATAGATTTTTTTTAATGTATCTTTCAGAGACACATTTGCGTTTATTTGACTGCTGGTGAGGAAGTCTTTCAGGCATTCTGAGTTCTTATCTTATCCCATCTCATCTCATCCTATCCCTATTCTTATCTTTTTTTTCTTCCTTTTTTTTTTTTTTTTTTTTTTTTGAGACGAGTCTTGTTCTGTCACCCAGGTAGGAGTGCAATGGCACGATCTTGGCTCACTGCAACCTCCGTCTCCACAGCTCAAGCAATTCTCCTGCCCCAGCCTCCTGAGTAGCTGGGATTCCAGGTGTGTGCAACCACACCTGGCTAATTTTTTTATTTTTAGTAGAAACGGGGTTTCTCCATTTTGGCCAGGCTGGTCTCGAACTCCTGACCTCAGGTAGTCCGCCTGCCTCGGCCTCCCAAAATGCTGGGATTACAGGTGTGAGCCCCTGTGCCCAGCCCCTATCCTCAACTCCTTCCAGGAGCCTCTGCCCTCCCACCTAGGCCTGGCCAATCTTCTGAAACATCATTTTGTGCTCAGCCCAACTGGCCAGTCTTCAGCCGTCAGTCCCAGCCCCTTGCAGTGGTGCAGACCCATGTCATGCACTTGACAGAATGTATGGCCCCCCTGTTGTACCCGGTGTGCCGGATACCAATCCAGAGGCCGGTGACCTGCCCAGACCCAGGATCTTGTCACGTGACTGGGCCAACTGCCACTCACCCCAGCACAGCCCCCACTGTCCTGCTTCTCCCTCTGTGTAACCCCACAAGCAGCACAGGCCCCACAGAGAGAAGCCTGGCCCTTCAGTGCCCCCCACCAATCACAGAAGCAAGTGGCCGAGGAGAGATTCCAGGGACAAGTCCAGCCCCTGACTCACCACCATCTGGCCCAGTAGCCAGGGAAGCCTTTTCCAGAAGAAAGTCTCCAGGAAGGTGGCGGTGACAAAGGTACAATGGAAGCTATTGTCCCTCTCCCCCAAATCCTCTACCCCCATCACATCTGTGGTCACTGAGGGTCCTGGGTTATCTCTTGGGAGGGACCCCAGATTAAGAACCCTCAACAAAGCCTCCATTTTTACCAACCTTTGCCTTCAGATCCCCCTCTGCCCCCCTCCAGCTCCCAGCCCCCAGCCCCATCCCAGGGCCTGAGCCCCCAGGCCCACTCCCCAATGCACAGAGCCCCGCTACTTACCCAGGGCCCCACCTGTGCGGCTGGCCTCCACCCCTCCCTGCAGTCCTAGCTGAGGTTTCAGGAAGTAGCAGGGATCCAATTATGTTCTCTGTAGAACTCCCCTAACCACAAACAGGGCTGGGCTTGGGGTTAGCCAACCCGGGCTGGGGTATCTCACTGGTGATGACAGTGTGGTCTCGTCATCTTCCTGCGGGTGGGAGTGGCAGGAAACCCCAGACTTACCTCTGTTGGCAATAACAGCACCAGAGCCAGGCTCCACTCACTCAGGAGCTCCCAGGCAGGGGCTAGGGCCTGGCGCGGCACGGCGGCTGTCCGTGTGTCCCCAGACAAGCAAGGCAGGACACGTGGCAGGGAGGGGCCCTGGAAAGACAAAATCCAGCTCCTCTGCAGCTCAGGTCTGGTGTCGCCAGCTCGGGCCAGGCAAGCACGGAGCAGGGTGACTTTCCAGAGGCTGTGTCCTCCCAGTAGTCCCTGTCCGGGGTGCCAGGAGTGGAGAGGCCAAGTGTGCCCACTGCAGCCCCGGGACCAGGATGGCACCTGCATGTCCTGGAAGGCTCAGCACAGTCACTGCACACAAGCACCCTCATCTCCCCGCCTCCCCTCCTGGGGCAGGGCCATGTGGGAAGAAGAGCCGACTGCACACTCCACATTCCTCCCCCAGCCCTACCTCAACCCCTCCTGCATCCAGAACCTGGCCTGGCCTGGCCCAGGGGCGCTGCGGGGGGGTTCTCTGTGAGGGGCCCTGTGGGAACTGCAGGGTGGGCAGGCAGAGCGGCCTGAGACAGCCCCCTCACTGGGGGGCTCCCGGCCCTGGTGGGCCCGGTTTCCTTAGAAAACGCCAGCTGGCCGTGGACAGCACCCACAACCCCACTCACCTCCAAGCTGCTTCTGGGTTTCAGGGCACAGACCCCCCCACCAGGTGCCCACTCCCGAGCCTGCCAAGCTCCATCCAAACCAGGCTCTTTCAGCAGAGGGGACAGGGCTGGGCTGGGGGAAACAGCTGGGGACCACAAATGTCTCCAAGCGACACTGCCCAGCACTGCAGCAGGGACGGTCATTGAGTCAAGACAGCCACCGTCCTGGGTGGGTGTGCCCACCGCCAGGAGAGCCCGGTGGAGGCTGGGCCCCCCGTCTGCACTTTCCGCCAGACACGTGGATCACAGCTGCCCCCTGCTGCAGGGCCGCGTGGCTGGAGGCTGCCTCTGAACAGCGATTTCAGAGGGTTTTGTGTGGGTGGCAGTGGAATCCCCGGAAAGCTGGGCTTTGCCACTGCCCTGGCGGGGAGGCGCAGGTCTCAGGGCAGGTTCTACCTTGGCTTTCCAGAAACACTTGCCCAGGGGTCTGTGATCCTCTAGGGGATCTGGCGCAAACACATGCCTCCGCACGCTGCTGCTCATGGGGTCACTGGCCTCCCGGGTCTTTGGGCCAGGGCAGCCCCACCCTCGGAGCAGCAATAGGCAGAGCCCACATCAGGCCAGCGGGGGTGATGGCCAGGGATAGCTGTGGGTTCCTGTCGGTGGCCCCAGCAGCTCCCTGGGACCTGCCTCCTCCTGCGCCCCACTGGGTGGTCTGTCATGTTCACCGGGGCTCCTCTGTACCCCCAGCTGAGGGGTCCAGGAGTGGCACCCGGGCCTAGCTCAGGCCATTGTCACCCTCCATGCCTTCTGGCCTTTGCCAGGCAGTCCGGAAATAGCTGATTCAAGTGAGGTCAGCAGAATCCTCTCCTTGGGTCCTTTACTGGGTTCTGGGTAAGGAAAGTTGGGCCTCTTGGGTGGCAGGAGCTGTGGGCATGAGCTGGGGGGTTGGCAGCTGTGTACCAGCTCCCCTGCCCCTGCCAAGTGGAGAAGCCAGGCTGGGGTGGAGGACAGGCAGGAGCATAGGGGTGTGGACCAGCCCTGCTTCTTCCTACCAGGCCTCCAGGACCAGTGGGGGCTGCCCCGGGCCGTGCAGCACCTGGGGTGTTGTCTCTGAGAAGCCCGTCAGGGAGCTGGCTCTTCCTGCCCTGACCATGGCAAAGCAATTCATACCCAGAGAACTCCTCACCAACAGGAGAGCAGGTTTCAGACAGGTTTCCTGCCCTGACCATGGCAAAGCAATTCATACCCAGAGAACTCCTCACCAACAGGAGAGCAGGTTTCAGACAGGAAGTCACCAGAGCAGCCCACGGCTGAGTCACGCACCAGAACAGCTCCCTGCGGCCCAGACACAGCAGTGGTGAGGTCCAAGCTGCAGACACGGGGCGCAACTTCACATCCTGAGGTGTGCATCAGAAACCGCCCTGCTGTCCAGTGGGTTCACCAGCCTTTCTCCTGGCCCATCTGGACCTTCCAGAAGCCAAAGCTGGTGATTTGCTAACTTGTCCAGTCAGTCTGGGACGGCCTGAGCCCAGGGGAGACAAGGCCAGGAATAAGGGAGGGGAGGGTCAGAGCAAGAAATGTCCAGGGGGCAAAGTTGGAAAGAGCTGGGAGGATGGGACGAGGGACCCGAAGAGCCCCTGTGCATGGGGCCAGTGTGGCCTGCTCCACCTCCCGGGCAGCCACAGGGCCTTGCTTTTGTCTGGCACTAAACACCCTGAACAGCCAGCTCTGGCCTTCCCCACCTGGCGGGTGTGGAGCAGAAGTTCCCAAGGGCTACCTTGCATGTGGGGTGCGGCTGTCTCCCAAGCCAGGTGTGACCACACTGTGTGGGCCTGCGGGGCTGCTCCTCTGGTGACGGTAGTGGGGGTGGGGGTGGGGTCGTTGCTCTGTAACTGCAGAGAGACAGTGGCCGGAAGGCTAGGCTTTGAGAGTGGGGGCCCCAGGCCTCCCAGCTTCCCAGGACAACAGGTATGGCGGGCAGATGCCAGATCCTAAGGAGGACGGCCCTAGGGAAGGCTCAGGCACTGGGGGTGGTGACCATGCGGTGGCCCTCAGGATGTGGACCTGGGATTGGGAGCCAGGCCTGGCACAGGCAGACCCCTCCCGCTCCAACGCCCGGTGGCTCCTTTAGATTTATGAAGCGTGTTCCATGGGCCACACTGGCATCGGGCCAGGGGGCCCCGCCACATGCCCCGCTTCAAGTCACTCTCAGTCTAGGGGCACATTAGAAGGCCAAGCAAACACCAGAGTGCAGTGTGGACTGGAAGGGTCACGGCAGGGACTTCCCCGAGCCCTGAGACGTTGGCTGGCCTCAGCCACGCACTGGAGGACACCCGGGCTTCTCTGGAGGATGAGGAGTTGTAGAGTTTCGCTCTTGTCGCCCAGGCTGGAGTGCAGTGGCGCAATCTCAGCTCACTGCAACCTCTGCCTGCCAGGTTCAAGCGATTCTCTTGCCTCAGCTTCCCACGTAGCTGGGATTACATGCACACACCACCACCTCCAGCTAAGTTTTGTATTTTTAGTACAGACGGGGTTTCACCATGTTGGCCAGGCTGGTCTTGAACTCCTGACCTCAGGTGATCCACCCGCCTCAGCCTCCCGAAGTGCTGGGACAATGCCTGGCCCCTAGTCATTGTTCTTGATGATGCTCAAAGTGTCCCAGATTTGACAAGTCACTCCCTCTGCCTCTGTGCTGACGATTCTAGGGCAAATCCCGTGTGTCAGTTTCCAGTCACGGAGCCCCCCTGCATCAGGCGTGTCTGTGTATTCACGCCTCACCGGACCCCGCTGCTCGGATGGTGACTCCATCCCTCAGAAGAATTCTTCCTGGCCTTTTCTGACTCCTTGCTCACTCCCTTGGAGGAGGGCTCCGTCCTGGCCTCTCCCACCCCTGGGTGTTGGTGATGCAAGCCGGGGGTGCGGACCAGATGACAGGCCAAGCGGGAAGAGGAAAGGCAGAAGTGTCCTGGGGTTTCTGTGGGGGGACTGCTGCTCTGGTGAGAAGGCGAGAGGCCCCAGGTTTAAGCCAGGGAAGGGATTTTTAGGGAAGTTTTGAAGAGGGCCTCCCTGAGACAGAAGAGGCAGGGGAAGATAGGGGCTTTTGAGAAGTGTCAACCCAAGAACTGGATAATTCTGAAACTCCTTGTTGCCAACGCCTGTTCCTTTGACCAGGGCATGCCCCCAGTGTGCATCATGAGTCATGGTTTCAACAGTCATAGTGTGTCCTAGTGAGGCCCAGGACAGGCTGCCTGTGGCCCCAGAAACCCCAGGCGACTCTGCCTAACCCACCTAATCCACAGGGTTTCCTTTTTCTCAGGGCTGGCACAACAGCCTCACAACCACGGGAAGCCCCCAGCCTTACCTCATGGTCCCAGGTGGCAACTTGAGCTCCAGCTTTCACATCTGTGTTCCAGGAATGAGGCAGAAGCAAAGGAGAGCAGGACACAACCCGTCTCCTGTGTGGAGACTTCCCAGAATTCCCACCCGGTTCACCTGCTCCATCTTCCCTCCTTCCTGGGCCCAGTGCAGTCTTGTGATCACACCTGGCGGCAGGGGAGGCTGGGAAACGCAGTCTTTGATGTCGCTGCACCAGCTGATTCTGGGTGCTGTTCTGAGCAGGAAGGGGGCGCGGAATTGGGGACATGTGCTGCAATGCCAGCTTTTCTTTTCTTTCTTTCTTCCTTTTTTTTTTTTTTTTTTTTGAGATAGAGTCTCGCTCTGTCGCCCAGACTGGAGTGCAGTGGAGCGATCTCTGCTCAACGCAAGCTCTGCTTCCCGGATTCACTCCGCTCTCCTGCCTCAGCCTCCCAAGTAGCTGGGACTACAGGCACCCGCTGCCACGCCTGGCTAATTTTTTGTATTTTTAGTAGAGATGGGGTTTCACCGTGTTAGCCAGGATGGTCTCGATCTCCCGACCTCGTGATCCGCCCACCTCAGCCTCCCAAAATGCTGGGATTACAGGCTGAGCCACCGTGCCCGGCCAATGCCAGCTTTCTTCCACCTAGCAAGGGCAGGTCCCTGGCAGCTGAGCAAGGTGCCCACTGGCCAAGTCCAGGGACTCAACTACCCCAAATGAGAAAAGGATCAGGGGATGTTGAACTGGGAAGGAGGTGGAGCCCCGAGGCCAGAGAAGCTGGGGGTATGGAAGAAAGTTTTTCTTCTATACTGTAACTCACAATGCCTCTGGCGCTTCACTTGTGGGTTAGGTTAAGGGCTCAGTCGCCCTTGACTGCCCTGACTTCAGACACCAGTCACAGAGAGTGGGTCTCCAGGTTACCCACCACTTCCGAATGCCTTGGTTATGACAAATGGGAGGTCTGATGACCCTCTCCTCAGGTTCAATCTTTTGCTAGAACAGCTCACAGAGACTAGAATAACTGTTTGCTGGACACTTTGGGCCTCAGTTTCCCCCTTACAATGTCTGCCTTTTTGGGGTCCTTGGGAGCTCCCTATTGTTGGTTACACCAGTGGAGTGGACGGAGGCTCAGCCTAAGGGTGTTTCCAGAAAGGTCTTCTGCTGGAGGGGGGCTGGGAGCATCCCTGGAGATGGGGAGCTTTGGACTAGCTGCTGGGGTGGGTGCGGGGGTAGGAGCAGGGCCACTGGGGGCGGAAAATGGGGCTTCCAAGGGGCATGCGGGTGCTGGCAAGCCAAACCCCTCATTGTAAACCATGCACCCATCCAAGTGAAGAACTCCTCCAGGGCTCGCCCGGGCCAAGAGCGGGCTTCAGGGCACCCTCCGAGGCCATGGTGGCTAAAGATAGGCCCTAAGCCAGCAGCCAAGGGTGGCCTGGGGGCTGCAGTGGGGGCCTGGGGGCTGCAGAGCCAACCCCCAGCCCCTCTCCACCTCTGGCCTCTCAGCTCCCTGAGGGTGGTGTCTACCGCCAGCTGCTCTCCCCTCAGGGTGGGAGACCTGGGGAAGCCCCCAGTCTCAAGCTCCAGTCTTGATTTCTGGAACAATCCCAGGACAGGACCCTGGCCCATCAGGTTCTGGGGCCCACCCTAGGCGGGGTGGCTCCTCTTCTGGGCAGCCCATGCCTGGTGTGGTTGAGGCTGGGCTGCCCAGGCCTGGCCAGACGAATCTGGGTCCTTGTGTCCAGCTGGGCCCCAGAGCCTGCCACACCCCCGGCACCACCATCCCTGCCTCAATAGCCTCCCCTTCCTCTACCTGTTTCCTCCACCAGCCTCTGAGTCTTGCTCCCTGCCAGGGTCCAACTCACAGCCGCCTGCACCACTGCTCCCGCAGTGACCATGCGTCCGCGGCGCCCCAGGACCCTGCTTGTTATTCTCTTGCCCTCTCTGCTTGGCGCTGGGTCCGGCCGCAATCTGGGCTGCTCGGTGCCCCCGAGAGCTCCTAGGGTCAGGGGAGGGCTTTTCCCCTGTGGTTTCGAGCTCTGGGCTAGCAGGAGATGCTGCTAGCAGCTCGAGCTCTGAGAGTCCATCTGTTACCTGGAGGGTCCAGGAGAGATCGAAGCAGGCCCCTGAGGGCTTCCCAGAGCTGGGCTCCTGGCTGCCCCATCTCTGGGGGCTGTCACTCCCATCTCTCCTCTCTAGGAACTGGTGGGGAGGAAGACCTTGCAGCTGTGGGAGGCCGAGGTTGGGGGTCCACCGTCAGTGTGGGCTGTGGGCGGCTCTCTGGGGTGAGAGCTTGGTATCATGTGACCCCTGAACCCCAGAGCTGGCCCCTGAAACTCTCCTCAGTCGCAGAGCACACCCTTCCACCCGCAGCTCAGGCCCAGCCCCGAAGCCCCCTCCCCAGAGACCCTTCCCCAGTGCCCCAAGGAAGGGCTGGGCCTGGTGGGGTCTGCGTCCTTCTCACTGCCCTTCGCAGCATGGGGGGCTGGTCCCCTTCAGAATACAGCTCCCTAGGGAACCCGCCTCGAGCCTGGCCATCCCCCCGACCCCTGTGGAGCTGGACCTTGGGGCACGTCCACTCGCCCTGCGTCTGCTCCTGCCCCTGGGCGGTCTCTGGCTTCCACGGACCATCCTTTTTCCTCCCTGGGGCGGTAGCAGCAGTAGGCAGACCCTAGCTGAACGGTCCCTGTGACACCCCCAGAGGGCCTGGAGCCAGCTGGGGCCAACAGGTGCCACATCCAGGGCCAGCTTCCAGGACTCAGGAAGGAGCGAGGCACAGCCAGCTGCGGTGGCCAGGTGGGGCAAGGGATGCTGCTGAAAGTCCCACCACACCCAGGAGCCATCCACCCAGGCCCAGCTCTTCTGTGAAGTACCTGCTGGGTGCCAGGCCTGGGCGGGGACCACAGAGGCTCCACAGGTGGGGGACCTACCCCCCTCACAGCCCTGGGCCTCCTCACAGCCCTGCTGCCCAGAGCTCCCCAGACCCTCCCTTCCACCCTGCAGCCCCTGCCAAGCCCTTGGGGCCTATTCTCAGCCGTTTTCAGGAACTGCTTGTTTTGCCCTAATGGTGCCTTGAGACAGGAAAGGCCCAAGATAAGGGCCACCCTGAGACCTCAGGGCGGCGGACAGGGACAGGGCGGGGCAGCCGAAGGAGCAGGCTGCTCCCCCAGGTCCTCCTGCAGATCAGCAGAAGTGCAACTGCTTCCCCCCTGCCCCCATCCAGGCCAGCACGAGCTCAGCTCAGCACGGAAACCCTCATGGGGGAGGCCGGCCTAGTGGCTCCCAAACGCACTTCCCCTTCCCCATGCCAGTGAGGCGGGTCCAGTGTCCCCCATTCCACGACAGTTAGGGTCTCTGGAGACATGTTTGGACTTCACGGCAGGGAGGGGTGCCACTGGCTTCTAGTGGGTGGAGACCAAGGATGCCGGAAAATGTCCTGCAATACACAGGACAGCCCCTCCTGCCACCACAAGAAGTTTCCAGCCCCAGATGTCTGGGCAAGAAGTCCTGGTAGCCTTCAGGCAGCTCAGAGCTGTCACGGCCAGCTCAGGGGAAAGCTCAGAGCTGTCCTGTTTTAGAATCATTGCTCCGACGTCCCCGCGGGAGGGCTGGCGGCTGGGAGGGCGGCTGGGAGACGGCGCCAGGAGGCCACACACGATAGAGGGGCGGCCCTGCATCCCTGCCAGTGTCCTTCAGCCCGGGGAAACCCCTAAAGGTGCAGTGTCGGCCGGGGGCGGTGGCTCAAGCCTGTAATCCCAGCACTTTGGGAGGCCGAGATGGGCAGATCACGAGGTCAGGAGATCGAGACCATCCTGGCTAACATGGTGAAACCCCGTCTCTACTAAAAAATACAAAAAACTAGCCGGGCGAGGTGGCGGGCACCTGTAGTCCCAGCTGCTCAGGAGGCTGAGGCAGGAGAATGGCATGAACCCGGGAGGCGGAGCTTGCAGTGAGCTGAGATCCAGCCACTGCACTCCAGCCCGGGCGGCAAAGCGAGACTCCGTCTCAAAAAAAAAAAAAAAGGTGCAGTGTCCAGGTTGGCAGCTGAGACCAGGACTGCAACCCAGACACCACTGGGGAGACAGCAACCTGACGTGGAAAGCACCCTGGCTGACGTCAGCACTCAGCACCCATGCTGGAAACATTTTGGTTCCCTCTGCAGGCTGTTGGGGTTCCAGCCAAGCCCAGCTGCCAGGGGCCTGGTTAATAACCCAGGATCAGGGACCCAAGGCTCCTGGGCTGCGAGACCCCTCACCTGTCACTAATAGAGGAGGAGCAGTGGAGTGGGGGCTGACCCCCACAGAAACTGGAGGTTTCTGGCAGACAGATCTGCAGGCCTGCAGCATGCCCCGCCCCGGGCAGCTTCTGAGGTGGGGGAGCTCTCTGCCTCCAAGGACCCAAAGTCACGGGAGGGGCTCCTCCCGTCAGCAGGTCCTAGAGAAAGGCCACCGTCACCACCCTGGGCATGTGGGCCAGGCCCAAATCCTGGAGCAGGACAGGAAGCTTTGCAGAGGGACTGGGTTTGAGTGGAGCCCGCTGAGGCAGGCCAGGGCATCTTGGGCCGAGGGGACAGTGAGTGCCAAGGCAGGGAGGGGTGAGGGGTGATGCAGAGTGGGCAAGGCCATGGGCTAAAGAAGCTGGGCCAGGAGACGGAGGGCAGGGGAGCAGGAGGGCTCAGGGCTGTCCATGGGAGAGGAGGACTTGGGCAGTGGACATCCCCAAGCCACAGCCACCCTCAGGCTGTCGGAGAGGCGAGGCCTAGAGGACATCCAGCCTGAGGGCACTGCACGGGCATTGAGAGGGCACTGAGGAGACTGCGGCCAAGGGTCCAGAGGATCCTAGGGCCTCAGGGCTAAGAGGCCATGTGAGACTGGCAGGGCAGAGTTGCCCGCCCACGGGGTGGAGGGTGAGGGGCAGGCCAGAGGGCAGGTAGGGGGCATTCACCAGGTGCTCAGAGCTGGTGGAGTCTGGGCAGGAGCTGGAGGGCTGATGAACAGGCCATGCATGTGAACACGGGCATGCCAGTATGTGTACACGTGTGTGTGAGAATGCACACACGTGTGTGCACATGAAAGGATTTCTGCTGCACGGCTCTGGCCCACGGCAGGGCAGTGGAGGGCACTCCTGTGCCTCACAGGGAATGTAGGAGGTTGGGGAGGTGCTGCTCCACTTCCTGCCCCCTCACCTACAGACTCCACAGCCTTGGCCTGTGCCCCTGCTCAGGGGTGTGACTTCCTTCCGGGGTGGAGGAACCCAACACCCACCTGGACAGGGCCTCACCCCTGAAGCCACATCTTCTAGCCCCTCACCCCAAAGCCACACCTTCCAGCCCTGCTTGTGCTGGCACCTGTCCACTGCCTCACCCACCTGAAGGATCTCATCTTTACACACATGCACACTCACACACACAGGTGCACCCACACACATGCACACACACACAGGTGCACCCACACACATGCACACTCACACACACAGGTGCACATACATGCACACTCACCACAGATACAGGTGCACACACACCCATACTCACATACACAGGTGCACACACACACACAGACATAGCTGCACACACAGGCATGCATTTGCATACATGTGTTCAGACACACACACAGGGACACACACACAAACCCCTACACGTGACTCCAAGCCAGCCAGGAGCATGGGTGGCCACGGATCCAGACCCCTGGGCCACCTTACTGCTGTGAGACCCCAAGCAGGCTGCCTCAAGTCTCTGGGCTGGGCTTCCTCGCAAAACGGGGGTGTGGATCGGACCCATGGGGCCCCATGCCATGTGCAAACTGCTCGGAGGTGCTGGGGGCATCTTCCTGGCTGCAGCTATGGGCTCCAGCTCTGGCCCGGGCACGGGGCTTGCCTCGGCCACAGCCAGGCAGCTCCTGTCAATCCTCCACCTTCAGAGAGGGCAGTTCCATCCTCAGCAGAGCCCCTTCCTTCAGCTTTGAGGTGGACAGGCTCTGAGGGTGCTGTCCTCTGTGACTTCACTCGAAAACCGGGTCCTTCCAGCCCCAAATGTTTGCATGGGAAGATTATCTTTTCTGAGAATTGCTTTGTTTTTGCATAAAAATATCTTAATATACATATCCAAAAAGTCCACTGTCTGGTGTTCAGTTCTACAGGTTTGGACAAATGCACAGTCATGTTATCCACTCCCACAGTCATGATTCAGAACAGGCTCATCACCCCAACATTCCCCTGTGCTGCCCCCATCCCCAACCCCTGCAACCACCAATCTGTTTTCTTTATCTCTAGCTTTGCTTTCTCTGGAATGTCATATTAATGTAATTAATCAATCAACCACTATGCAATTTAACCAATGCATTTGATTAATGCAATTCATCAATCAATTAAAATGCACAACCATGCTTATTAGTACAGATAGTAACCTTTTGAATCTGGTTTCTTTCACAAGAAAAATGCATTGGAGGCCAGGCGCGGTGGCTCAAGCCTGTAATCCCAGCACTTTGGGAGGCCGAGACGGGCGGATCACGAGGTCAGGAGATCGAGACCATCCTGGCTAACACGGTGAAACCCCGTCTCTACTAAAAATACAAAAACTAGCTGGGCGAGGTGGCGGGCGCCTGTAGTCCCAGCTACTCGGGAGGCTGAGGCAGGAGAATGGTGTAACCCCAGAAGGCGGAGCTTGCAGTGAGCTGAGATCCAGCCACTGCACTCCAGTCCGGGCGACAGAGCGAGACTCCGCCTCAAAAAAAGAAAAGAAAAGAAAAGAAAAATGCATTGGAGATCATTCATGATATTTGAACGGATGGCCTTTCCCTTTTTATTGCTGAATAGTTTTCCATTCCATCCATGGGCTGCAGGTTTGATCTACTCACCGACTGAAGAACAATGGATTTGCTTCCAGTTTTTAGTGATTATAAATAAAGCTGCTGTGAAGATTTATGCGAGTGGCATTTCTGGATGAGAAATGGCCAGTTTCTTTCCCACAATGGCTGCACCATTTTGCATTCTCACCAGCAGGAAATGAGAATTTCTTGTGCTTCACATCTGTGTCAGCATGTGGCATTGTTATTTTACTTGTGTGATTATGTTTTAGCCATTTTGTGGCTGTGCAATGGGATGGCATTTTGGTTTCAATCTGCACTCACCTAATGAGAAATTATGTGGAGCGTCTTCTCACGTTCTTATTTGCCATCTGTATACCTTCTGTGGCGTTCTGTTTGTGTGGCTGTGCAATGGGATCGCATAGTAGTTTATTCTACACTAGCCTAATGAGAAATTACGTAGAGCGTCTTTTCATGTTCTTATCTGCCATCTGTATACCTTCTGTGGCTCTGTTTCTTCAGATCTTTAGCCTTCTTTTTTCCTTTCCTTTTCTCTTTCTCTCTTTTTCTTTTTTGAGACAGAGGCTCACTCTGTCTCCTGGGCTGGAATGCAGCGTTGCGATCATAGCTCACTGTAACTTTCAATTCCTGGGCCTCAGCAATCCTTCCACCTCAGCCTCCCAAGAGGCTAGGACAACAGGCACATGCCACCACGCCCAGCTAATTTTTTATTTTTATTTTTGTAAAGACAGGGCCTATGTTGTCCAGGCTGGTCTTGAACTCCTGGCTTCAAGTGATCCTCCCACCTCAGCCTCCCAAAGTGCTGGGATTACAGACATGAGCCACCACACCCAGCTGTTAGCTCTTTTTTTCTTTTTTCTTTTTTCTTTTTGGCAGCGTTTTACTCTTGTTGACCAGGCTGGAGTGCAATGACACGATCTTGGCTCACTGCAACCTTCCCCTCCTGGGTTCAAGCAATTCTCGTGTCTCAGCCTCCCAAGTAGCTGGAATTATAGGCATGCACCACCATGCCTGGCTAATTTTGTATTTTTTTAGTAGAGACGGGGTTTCACCATGTTGGTCAGGCTGGTCTCGAACTCCTGACCTCAAATGATCCGCCCACTTCCCAAAGTGCTGGGATTACAGGCGTGAGTCACGGTGCCCAGCATTAGCCCATTTTTAAACTGTTCTTTTTTTTTTTATTATTGTTCAGTTCTGAATTCTTTATATATTCTGAATGGAAGTCCTTTATCTGATAAATGATCTGCAAAATTTTCTGCCAGTCTGTGGTAATTATTATCTTTTAAATCTGCAACTTGGCCTCTTTTTTGTTAATATTATTTGTGTCTTTCCTTTCTTTGTTTCTTCTTCCCAGAACTGTTGATCCATTTTGTGGTTAATTTTTTTTGAAGAACCAATTTTTGTCTTCATTGTTCTTCTCTATTGCATCTTTGCTATTTTATTGATTTCTGATCTTATTTTTATCTCCATTTTCCCAACTTTCTGGGCTTACACTGTTTTTGTTTTTGTTTACCTCCCAACTTCTTCTTTTTAAAATTTGTTTTTTAAAACTTAAGGTATAATTTACATACAGTGTAATTCACTCCTCTGGTATGCATAGTTCTGGCTTGACACATGCATTTAGTTGTGTAACCACCAGCACAACTGAGCTATAAAACATTTCCATCTCCTGGCCAGGCGCGGTGGCTCACGCCTGTAGTCCCAGCACTTTGGGAGGCCGAGATGGGTGGCTCACCAGAGGTCAGGAGTTTGAGAACAGCCTGGCCAACATGGTGAAACCCCATCTCTACTAAAAATACAAAAATTAGCCAGGCATGGTGACGCGTGCCTGTAGTCCCAGCTACTTGGAGGTTGAGGCAGGAGAATCGAAATTTCGCCACTGCACTCCAGCCTGGGTGACAGAGTGAGAAAAAAAAGAAAAAAAAAAAAAAAAAAACTTGCCATCTCCCAACAGGTTCCCTCATGCCTCTTCACAGTCAATCCTGCCCCCTAACTTTCTGAGATGGAGACAGCTTACAAAACTTAAGGTTTCTTCTTTTCACAGTAAGCATCTGTAGCAATGTTCCTGGAAGCCCTGCTTCTGTGGTCCCCACAAGCTGGGTGTGCAATGTTTTCATGATCATCAAGTTCTCTTCCCTCCCTTCTCTTCTCTTCTCTTTTTTTCTTTTCTTTCGATGAAATCTCGCTCTGTTGCCCAGGCTGGAGTGCAACGGCACGATCTTGGCTCACTGCAACCTCTGCCTCCTGGGTTCAAGCGATTCTCCTGTCTCAGCCTCCTCAGTAGCTGGGATTACAGGCATGCACTACCACGCCCGGTTAATTTTTTGTATTTTTAGTAGAGATGGGGTTTCACCATGTGGCCAGGCTGGTCTCAAACTCCTGACCTCTGCCTCCTCCCAAAGTTCTGGGATTACAGGCGTGAGCCACCACGCCCGGCCCAGTTCTGGGTCTTTAAGGTTTCTGTTATGGTCTCTTCTTCAGCTTATGTTATTTAGCAGTGTATGTACGTGTGTGTGTGTGTGTGTGTTACAAGGCTTGTCTATAAAGAATTTCCCCAACATTGTGTAATATTTTCAAACATAGAGCAACATGAAAAGAATCACACAGTGCAACCCCACTCACCACTTGAATTCTAGCTAACAATTTACTGTACTTGCTCCTTCACACATCTCTGCATCTACCCATCCATCCCTCTATCCACCCCCATCCATCCATCCATCCTTCCATCCATCCACCCACCCATCCCTCTATCCACCCTTCCACTCCTCTATTCACCCATCCATCCCTCCGCCCCTCCATACGTCCAGCTCTATGCATCCATTCCTCTATCCATTTGTCCATCTTTTCATACATCCATATACCCATCCCTGCACCCATCCACTCACCTCTCTATCCATCCACTTCTCCCCGCTTCCTTTTCCCTACAAGCCCCACGTCCTGGGGGGCTGACTCCAACTGGGGGTGCTGCTTCCAAGCCCCATGCCTTAGTGAATTGGAGACCAGCAAAGCAAGGCCTGATGGCCAGACCTAAGGGCTGCCACAGACCACTGGTGCAGCCCACCCCACATCCATCCACCACAGGCTGAGGACAGGGATGCCATCCTCTCCACGGGTACAGGGCTCCTTCCAGGAGCCAGCAGGGGCCAGGCCTTTCTTTGGACTGTGCAGAGTGTGCACTCCCAGGCCTGCTGAGTGATCCTTTTCCACACAGACTCGGAGAGGGCTCACAGAGGCAGATGTCAAAGCCCAGCTTTGCAGGGTGAGTGGAGGGAGAGCTTGGAGTAGGCTGAGCCCTCGATAGTTGGAACCAGAGGGGAGTGAGGGCAGGCCTTGGACATCCTTTTGTCAAAGCGTACATTTTGGGTTTGGCTATGTCGAAGTTACTCTGTAATAGAAGTCGTTTAGTCTGCCCAGAGGTCTCTGACAGTTTTTTCTGCCATCAAGTGATGGTGTGTCTCAGGACAGGGAGGATGCTACAGCATCCCACCTGTCTAGTGACGTGATGCCCAGTGGCCAGTCCTAGGGCTGGGCTTGGACAGGAGAGTGGGGCCGCTTTGTCCACTAATCACATTCTAAGTCACCACAGCCTTGGGGCAGCCACACCTTGTGGTCTCGGGGTCCCGGTGTTCTGACCTGAGGTATGAGGTCAAACAAGGTCTGTGCTCTCACACCACCCCTCCTCTGGCAAGCAGGGTCAGGCGGTAGCTGGGTACTCCCCTGGGACACAGGCCTGCCCTCTGCCTTCACTTCCCACAGCTGCCCAAGCCCGTCATGCTCTGGGCCTCACCCTTCCACACCTGGGACCCTGAAAGCCCCCTATGAACACCGACCGAAGGAAGAACAGGGGAGCGTCCAGCATT
This sequence comes from Piliocolobus tephrosceles, assembly GCF_002776525.5. Taxonomy (NCBI): domain Eukaryota; kingdom Metazoa; phylum Chordata; class Mammalia; order Primates; family Cercopithecidae; genus Piliocolobus; species Piliocolobus tephrosceles. The sequence continues at coordinate 785,746 of NC_045439.1, read as the reverse complement.
GAGGCACTCAAAGAGCCCTCACCCATGGCCCTTCCCTCCAGCGACCTGGGACAGCCTGAAACCAGCCTGAACCCAGCAAGGAAAGTCTCAGACCTTAGAGATGACCCTGTGTTCTTCCTGCACGGTGGTGAGACTCCAGGCACTGCCACAGCTGGCAAGAGGGGGTCCAGCCAGCCTTGCTCCTCCCTCCATGGAGCTGGCTCTGGGAGGGCAGGCAGCTGGCAGTGTCCACTGCATGGGAGGCAGCAGCCCCTCAGACTCTGTGCCTGCAGCCCAGCCTTGGGAAACAGCATACTGGGTATGGCGCAGGGGCCCATTCAGTTCCCCAGACAGTGAATAGCTAATGACCCAGGCTCAGCCACTCATTGGAAATTTTCTTGATTCAGAGAAACCCCTGTCACCCTCAGCCGGAAAGTCTCTTGGTCCCCTGGTCACAGGGATTGAAGTACCCCCAACCACAACCACACAACAGGGAGTGATATGGGGGAGTCCTGGGCTTCTAGGGGCTGGTCACGGCTCCCTGTCTCAGTTTCCCCTGTGGGCAAGGCACCAGAGGCCTGTGACCTCCCCTGCTCTCACTGGACCTGGCCCCCATCAGGTTTATGCAGTGAGGTGCAGACACTCAGCAACTGTGTCCTGGGCCTTCTCCATCCCCAATCCCCCTCATGTCACCTCCCATTTCCCATTGCTGCCAAACTCCATTGCCTGGGGCAGGAGGCCAACCCAGCCAGCCAGCCAGGCCATGCTGGTAGGAGCTGCTGTTGAGGGTGTCTGGGCAATGCTCAATGGCACCTCAAGAGCTAAAATGGACTCCGGGGGGGTGGCCAGGCCCTGGTGGGGGAGGTACACTCCCACCGTCCAGTTCCAAACCCGAGGGCTGGGCCCTGACCTGCAGGGTCCCAGGCTTACCAGCCCCTCCTGCTCTAACAGGCTGGTGGGCAGTTCCTCTTCTTCTCCGGAGAGACCCAGCTCCCACAGCCTGTTTCTCTGGGGGACAATTCCCTGCAGCTTGGGAATTCTCGCCGTCCCACTTCTCATCTTTCTTTCTCTGTCTCTCTCTCTCTTTCTTTCCTCTCTCTCTCTCTCTCTTTTTTTTTTTTTTTGAGCTAGAGTCTCACTCTGTCACCCAGGCTGGGGTACAATGGCCTGATCTCGGCTCACTGCAACCTCCGCCTCCTGGGTTCAAGTGATCCTCCCGCCTGAGCCTTCCAAGTAGCTGGTACCACAGCGACCAGCCATCATGCCCGGCTAATTTTCGTATTTTTGTAGAGACCGGGTTTCACCATGTTGGCCAGGCCAGTCTTGAACTCCTGACCTCAGGTGATCTGCCCGCCTCGGCATCCCAAAGTGCTGGGATTACAGGCGTTAACCACCGCGCCCACCCCCACCTCCCATTTTCTTAGAAGAAACTGAGACACAAGGAGCCTGAGAAAGTTGCTTAAGGTCACACAGCCCATCAGAGGCAGGGTGCAGGGTGAGGCACAGGGACCAGAAACTTCCTCCACCTGGTATCTCTGAGACAGCGGCCTCCCTATCCCTCTCTTGCCACAGTCTCTCCAGGATAAGGTGAGGGTGTCAGGCAAGGGCCTAGGTGCCACTTATGACCCCACCGGGCTGCTCCTGGGACGGGCTGTGCAGGCCAGGAGACTGGCGGACCTAAGAAACTGAGACTTGTTTCACAGCTCCCCCAACCACGTCCCCAGCCCCGCCGGTCCCGGAGCTGCCCTGCCGCCTGGTGGCTGCGGCTGCGCTGCGCCTGCCCGGCCCGCGCTCCCGGGCATCCGACCTCCAGTTCCCCCGCCCGCGCGCGAGAGTGCGCCGTGAGCAGCAGAGGTCGAGACGGCAGCTGGGAGGTGTTGTTAGCCGCAACCTCGACTCCAGCGCTCGGGGCGCTTCTCTCCCGGGTGCAGTCGGCTCTGTGCAGGGAACCTCAGCACGCCGTCCTCGGACACGGCTCTCTCGGCCACAATCTCCTTCCCACCATCAGACGCACTGCAGACCTGGAGCCTCTGTTTCCCAGGCAGGGAAATGGGCGTGCTGCGCCCACGGGGGCAGGGAGGAATGCGGAGCCCGCCCTTGGGGCCTGGAGGATTCGCGTGGCCTCCGCGGTCCGGAAAAACCCCTCTCCCCTAGCGATTCCCAAGATTCTCTTCCCCAGTTGCCTCCCTGGTCTAGAACCCGAGTCTCACTGCTCCCCACCCCTCGGTCCCGAGTTCCCCGTCCCCTCCCCCCAGGCCCGGAACCACCCGGAGCATTCCTGCCCGCACCGTACCCTTCAATCTCCGCCCCCCGGCCCTTCCCGCCCGGCGGGGCAGGCTCCGGGCAGGCGGGCAGCCTCGCGGCAGTGGCATCCGTGCCCACCCTCATGCCGCCGCGGGCTGGAGCGCGCCTGGGCCTGTCGAGGCCGCTGGCGGAGCAGAGGCGGGGCGGGCCTGGGGCGGGCGGGGAGGCTACGTCTGCGCGGCCCAGAGGAGCCTCCGCAGAGGCTGGAGCGAGCCCAGGCAGGCTGGTGCGCTGGCGCGGGGCGAGCTGGCGGGGGCCGGAGAGCTGGCCCCACGCTGGGTTTCCTGGGTTCCAGCACGCACGCGCGCCTTAGTGGGGCGCCGGCCCGCTTCCCAGGCAGATCGCCTTTGGCCTCGCCTCTTGTCTCTTTTATTTGCACAATCGCCCCGAGGTGGGTGTTGCTACTGTTCCCACTTTTCAGATTCGAAAGTGGAGACACACGGGAATTCGTATCCAGGTTGCAGACACCTCCCGTTCTCGGGCAGAGGTTTGCGCAGAAACAAGCGTCATTCCTGACCTTGGGGACCTCACCGAGCCTGTCTGCGGGCAGGGCAGGAAGGTGCTGAGAATTCGGGTGCACGTGTCGGCACTGGGGGCCCCAGAGCTCCCCTCCCCAGGAAGCCCTCCCTCAGTCCCCTCACTGGAGAAATGGCGAGCCCTCTGGAAGGAGGTGGAGAGGGGACCCGCTCCCGCCAGGGCCTCTCTTCTGAGAATGGAAGAGTGGGCGGAGGAGAGGGGTTCCTGGGTCCCCAACCCCATCTTAGACCCTGGGAGCCGCCCTCCCCCGCCCCCTCGGGAATCTAGCTTTCTTCGCCAAACCGCCAGCCCGGGCGGAGGGCTGGGGGCGGGGGCGAAGCCGAGCGCGCTGACACACGCGCCTGGAATTCCCAGAAGAGCCGGCCACGGCCCGTGACCCCTTCCGCTCTTGGCCGGCCCCAACCAGGGGGGCCCAGGGGAGGACAGGCTCCCTCGACGGGGGTGGGGCGCACACCCACCTCGTTCCTCCTGCTGGAGCCCGCCCTGTCCCTCCCCATCCCAGGCAGCTTGCATCGAGCACCCTCTGTGCTCGGGACCCAGGCAGATGTGAACTCCCCTCACCCCACAACCACCAGAGACAGCCCAGGGCAGACCCTGCCCAGCTCCTGCCCCAGGGCCTTAAGCACATTACCAAATGCTCTGTGCCTCAGTTTCCCCATCTCTGCAAACGGCGCTAACGGCCATCTCAGAATGGTTCGTTGAGATTCAAAGTGCCTTGTAAATGGTTGTTACAATTGCATGGAAGGTAAACTGAGGCCCAGAGGCTCCAACGCCACAGAGGCACATCTACCCCCCAACCCCCACTCCCCTCACCCCCCACCACTCCCGGCACAGTGTCCTCCATCATCATGCTCTGGGTTTTGGAGGTGCAGAGGGCGCCCAGCTGGGAACTCAGGGAGGCTCACACGTACACACTGGTATGAATGGGCGTGCATGTCACGCACGGCAGTGTGCTGTGTGCCCCTCCATGTGCGAAGGTGTGTGCCTGTGTGTGAGTGCCGGTGTGAACATGTGTGTGTACCCTGTGCTCATGCAAGTGTGCATCATGTGTGTGCTGGCAGCATTGTGTGCGCGTGCATACTCTGGCCAATCCACTCCTCAGGTGTGGTGGTGTGTAAACAGTGGAGGTCGCAGATGCCAGCCCCTGGGGACATTGGGCCCCTGCCCCCAGGTTTGGCTGGCCCAGCTTGTCCCCTCATCAGCCCTTGCCAAGGAGTGCTTTGCCATCTGGGGGCTAGAGGGAATGTGGCGGGCTCAGCGCCCTGCAAGGGCAGGCCTGTGCCCTGAGAGCAGATGGTCCCTGGCTCACCCTCCAGGCCAAGAAGTCCCCCAGCTCAGGTGACAGGAGAGCCCAGGAAGGGGGGCCAGCCACATCAGCCAACCCCAGGGAACCCCCCACCCCTGACAGTGCCGGGCACTCAGGCTGGGGCACCCTGAAGAAGCCTTAAGGACTGACAGTCCAGGGAGCTGCGGTCCTGCTGTGCGGACACACTGGAGGGCCTGGGGTCCTGCTGTGCGGACACACTGGGGGCCTGGGGTCCTGCTGTGTGGACACACTGGGGGGCCCAGGGCTGCAGGGACTCTCGCTGCAGAACCAGGAGTTCCAGGGCGCAAGCCTCCCTGCCCAGGTTGCTGGCAAGCTCCTGGGTGGGTGGGGGCCCAGCTGCCCCTCCCTGAGCAGGCTCAAGCCTGCTTCCCAGATCCCCCCTGAACCCACTGCCCTCACAGCAGGGTAGGAGGTGGACCAGGGGACCACAGACTTATGAACTGAGAGCTGTCCCTTCACTGCCCTCACAGCAGGGTAGGAGGTGGACCAGGGGACCACAGACATATGAACTGAGAGCTGTCCCTTCACCCTGTGCTCAGGGACCAGGCAGACTGCTTCCCACCCAGACCCATAGCCCAGAGGGGTCCCATGGGTTGCCCCCCCCCACCACATCACTGTCTGGCCTCCGCCCTGCACAGCTTCTGAAGGCTAGGGATGCTCCCTCCCCTGGTGTCAGGGGCTGGGATGGGTGAGCCAGGGCCCTCACCCACCCCTAGCCTTGTCGCTCCTCCCCCAGGTTCCTCAGCACCTGCCCATCACAGCCTGCTGACTGACAAGGACCCCATGCTATGGGAGGCAAGCTGGGGGCCAGGATGGACAGCAGCCCCGAGAGGCTCCTCATTCATTCATTCATTCACATCCCCAGCAAACAAGCCCCATGGCTGTCCAGTGCCAGACCTGGCCTGATGCCTGGATGGCTGCCCCTGGGATGATCAGGGTCAAGTAGTGTGGGCCTTTGAGCATCATGGAAAGCCCTCTAGAGGCCCCAGGGTGCAGGTCTGAAGGGGGATGGCTTCAGCTGGCCAACACACGGACACCTTGGGCCTGGCCTTCGCTTCCCCAAGCCTGGCTGCCCACACTTCTGACCCCAGCAGTGGGCAGTGTGTGGTGCACCAGTCCTGCTTCCCCTACTGCCATCCTCCAGGGGACGGTGTCCTTGGGCTCTAATGGCCTTCAACTGCCCACGGGAACCCTTCCAAGGTCCTGACTTGCAGCCTCCTGGTGGGACCAATGTCCTCCCCAGGCCCTTCATGCATGGACCAGCCCCCAGGGGCATTGCTCCAAGCAGCAGCCCGTCTGCCCTGGCCTGCAGCCCTCCCAGCGCCTGCTCCAGGCTTGTCCCCTCCCTTACCTTCTCCTTCAGGTCCTATCACCAAAGGGCACAGAAAGGCACTGTCGAACCACCAGGGGGCGTCCTGCCTCAGATGCGGGCTCAGGACACAGCAGTGCGGCTTATCTGGGAGCCCAGGGGCTGGGGACAGAAGAGGCTAACTGACCCCTGGCTGGTACCTTCCGGGCTTCAGGACAACTCGGCCAGGTGGTCACTGTGGGCCCACTCTCCAGGTGAGGAAACAGGCCAGAGAGGGGGATGCCATTGGCCCTGGCTCTTGGGAGTGGGAGGTCTGGGTCTCCAGGATTTCTCCAAGCCCACCAACTTGCTGGGTGGCTTTGGGAAAGTCATCTGACCTCTCTGGGCCTCCGTTTCACCACCTGTACAGTGGGCGTGGGAAGGCATCACTGCTGGGGCTGAGCATGGGACTACAGGACAGAGCTTGGGGCCTGGCTCCAGCAGGCTGGCCTCCAGCCCCTGGGAGCAGGAACCCACCCCAACCAGCACAGGCGCCTAAAGGCTGCTGTCTCCGCCAGCAGGTGACCCTGTACCCATGGGTGGGGGTCCACAGGGCCAACTCAGTCCTGCACCAGCCAGCTGGGGACAAACCCTCCTGTGGAGCTTTTGGGCCGTGGCCAGAAGAGGCGAGGCTGCCTTTCTGCTTTCTGCTGTGTGCGTGTGTGAGCACATCTGTGGGTGCCAGGGGCCTGGGCTCAGTGTGACCCCTGGTAGGGATGCCCCAGCTATCAACACCCTCTCCCTCCTGTGGCCCCCACTGGCCCAGATGGAGGCAGAGTCCCCCAGCCCAGAGTACCCTGGGAGTCAGGAGTGCCCACTGCTTTGAGCCACAGAGACCCAGGCCCCAACCTCCTCAGGACCCCCAGGCCTCCTGGGCCACCAGGATGAAACCCCCACCTCCTGGCAAGGTGGAAACCCATTTGGCAGCTGAGGCCCTGGTGCCTGAGGCCATCAAGGCAGGTCAGAAGGGGCAAAGGCCACAACTGGGCCGAGAGGAGGGTGCCGCCCACTCTGCTCAGGCAGTAGGCTGGGTGCCAGCAGCACCACGTTCCCACGCTCTATGGTGCCAATCTTGGCACCCCAGCCCTGCCCCACCCTTGCCTTGCGGGGACCAGGGCACTGGGAATGTGGCTGTGGATTCCGTCCCCTGGGGCCACGGATTCCTGTCTCAGTGGGCGAGGGTGGAGGACGGCTTTCAACCCTTTGATCCTTGCCAGCTCCAGGGAGCCAGGCCACACCCAGGCCCTGCCAGCCAGGCCACAGGGGAGGCCAGGAGGCAGGCCCAGGCGAGACAGAGCTGACTCCCTCAGCACAGGAACCCCAGCTCCCAGGGCCTGGGCCTGCTCCCCAGGTGCCCCAGAAGCTCCTGCCTAGCCTCTTGCCAGCTGGGCACAGGGCCTGGTGCCCAGACTAATCGGGCAGAGAAGACCAGCACTGGGCAATGGCCCAGTCCTCACCTTCAGCCTGTGATGGCCACAGCAGCCCCTTCCCTCACCTCCCCAATCTGCCCCAGGGCACAGAGTCCCAGCTCCTCTCTGCCAGCCTGGCCTCACATGCTCACCCTCCTGCCCTAGCACCCCCCATTCGGCAGCCCCAACTGCCCCACCCGGAGACTCCTGGGTGCCTGGTGCTGTTCAGGACACTGGCTTGCTCAGCATCAAGACAGACCTCAGAATGCCCTGGGCTTCTGACCACAAAGGAGCCAGCATAGGCTGCAGCCTGGCATGCGGCTCAGAACCCTCAACCTATAACGTGCTTGTTTCCTGCTCCCCCAGCCTCTGGAGCCGGCTGACAGCTACCCACTCAGTACACCTTCATGCGTCCCCGACCCCTGTTCAAGCACCACTGAGCACCCCAACCAGTGGACAAGGGGAAAGGGGTCCCACAGGAAACAGGGCCACCCTCTGAGCCTGGGGGAGGGGAGAGTAGCCTCCAAATCCCACGTGGGAGGGGCCCAGGGCCAGCTGTCCAGATAGAGGGGTCCACGGAAGGGTCTCGCCCAGGCACCTGAGAGGTAGGACAGTTCCACTCTGCCAGCCGTCCTGATCTGCTAAGTGGAAATTACAGTCATTAGCGTCCCCTCCCAGAGGCCCGTGGTGCCCGGTGGGCCTGGGACTTGCCCCACCCCCTCTGCCACATATGGGCCCAGGGAGAAGGCGCTAAAGGTGGGCGCCGGCTGCAGGGTGGCCCGGCCTCTGCCAGGCAGAGCCACGGAGCCACTGGGCTTGCGGGGATCCCTGGGACCCAGCCCTATTCTACTGCCCACTTGACCCGGCGGGCACCCTCCTTCCTGGTGGGTCCTTACTCCCAACCGCAGCCTGGACATGGGATTGCCAGGGTCTGGCGGCGGGAGGGGGGTCCGTTTCCAATGGGGCGCCTTCCTATGCAGACATAGGAGAGGGGAGTGGCCAGGCTGGGTCCTCAAGGTGCCCAGACAGGGGGATGAGGAGACACGTGCTCACCGGAGCAGCCAGGGACGCTCCCTGGAGGAGGGGGCCCGGAAGCTCCCTGGCTGCAAGAGTGGATTCCTGAGCAAAGCCTCCGCGGGTGGGGAAAGTGTGTATGGCGGGGGCCACCGGGGTCGGAGGCCCAACACGCGGCTGCGCACCCTCTCCCCTGCACCGCGGGCGGGGCCGGGGCCGGAAACGCGCGCGGCGGCGTTGGATTCCTGCGCGGTGGGACAAGCCCGCGCCTGCGCGCCGCCCGGACAGGGCTCGTCGCCCGCGCGGGGGGTGGCGGGCCCGGAGGCGGGTACCCTGACCCCCCCTCACCGCCTGCCGGGGCGGGAGGGGCGGGCCGCCAGGCTGGACGGGGGCAGTGCGGGGCGGGGTCGGGGGCGGCAGAAGGCGCCTTTGTGCGCCGCGTCCCCGAGCGTGTCGCAGCGGGCCCGGCACCGGCCCGGCTCCAGCACCCGCCCCCGGCCCGCGCCCCGGGCCCCGCGCATACCTGGCGAGGCCGCGAGGGGATTCTGAGAGCCGAGCCCCGCCTGGGCTGCGCCGCCGCAGGCGGGAGAGGCTGAGGACTGTTTTGGGAAGCCCCTCCGCCGGCTGTAACCCCAGGGCCGTGCCACCCTCTGATCACCGCAAGCATGGACACCCCAGCACGCTGCGGATGGGACAGGCAGGGCCCCTGTGGGGTGGCTTAGCTGGCCTGCGGTTGGGGACGAAGTCCCCGGGCTTGGGCCCCCGAGGGGTTGGTTGGGCGTCCCGGGGCAGGTGGCTGCCGCGACGGTGGCTGTAGCGAGTGACCGATCGGGGTCGCTGCTGAGCCCTGGAGGGCGGAGGGTCCAGGCTAGGCTAGGGGAGCGAGAGGAGAGCGCGGAGCCGCGGAGGTGTAGGCAGCTTGCGTGGTCCTTGAGGCCCCAGGTTCCCGGCAGGGCGGGGAGGCTGAGGTGGGGCCAGAGCCGGAGCCGCGGAGCCGCGATGGAGAGGGCCTGGAAGGTGCGCCAGGAGCCGGCGTCACGGCCTGCCTCCATCTCCTCCAATCCTTCCTCCAACCCCCACCCCATTCATTCCTGTAACAAATCCCTGCCGGGAGCTGGCTCAGCTGTGCGCTGGGGACACACGAGACGCTCATCCCTGCCCTCCAGGAGGTTGGACTCAGCTGAGGTCTGCAGGGGCTAGCAGGAGCAGGGCCGAGGGCTCTGGTGGGAAGGTCGTGGCCCACTGGGGAAGGCTGGCCCCGGGGGTTAGGTGGAGGGCAGGCTGAGCTGCGAGCTGTTTCATCTCAGCCTGGAGCAAGGCCACTACTCCCAGCGCCTGGCCTCCTCATTTCCCAAAGCTCAGCTCAGCCTACATGTGCCGACCCCTCTGTGCCCCAGGCCCAGGTTGGGCACTGGTCAGGACGGTGCTCCTCAGCATAGACGATGAGGCTGGAGGGAGGGGCCTGGGCTGTAACATGGCCAGGATAGCAGTGGGGAGCCATTGGAGATGTTTGAGCAGAGGAGTGACAGGGCCAGATTCGAGTTTTGGAAAGATAACATCTTGAGTCATTAAACAGATTTCTAGAATTTCAGATTTATTTATTTATTTAGAGACTCACTTCACTCTGTCACCCCGACTGTAGTGCAGTGGTGCAATCTCTGCTCACTGCAATCACTCAAGACCAAGTGATTCTCATGCCTCAGCCTCCTGAGTAGCTAGGACTACAGGCGTGCACCACCACACCCGGCTAATTTTTGTATTTTTAGTAGAGGCAGGGTTTCACCATGTTGGCCAGGCTGGTCTCGAACTCCTGGTCTCATGTGATCCACCCGCCTTGGCCTCCCGAAGTGCTGGGATTACAGGCGTGAGCCACCACGCCTTGCCGGATTTTGGATTCTTGATACGTAACATCAACCACTCTCCAGAGTTTGGCCAGCTTCGTGCTCCATCAGTGGTCTCACCATAGACCTTCTAATCTTGATTGTGTTGACGGGTGTCTATTTCCTAATGGTGTTTGGTTTTGGAACCTGAATTTCTTTGAAAAAGAGCGAGTATGTGCATTTTCCCAGATGCCTAGTAGCCAACTGCACTTCTCCATGTGTGCATTGTCCCCTGAGCTGGCAAGAAGATCCTACTAGGTGGTCTACATGCCATGCCATCTCGGCCTTGCACCCTGGGGGCCCGAGTATCTAGCTCTCACCAACAGAAAGAGGTGCGATGGACATCACCTGAGGCCAGACTCTAAGACCTCTGTGTGCCCCCTCCATGTCTCCTGTCTGCAGCTGTTGTCCACACCAAGGGTGGCCTACAGAGCGAAGTGAGGACCTTGGGACTTCCTCCAGGACACCCTCGCTGTCCAAATCTCCACCTGCTGCAGAGCTGCCGCCAGTCAAGCCCTTGTTTCTGGCTTTCCGTGCCCTAAATAAATTTCCGCCAGGTTTGAGCCATCAGCATTCTGTGGTGGGTGTCGCTGCTGCGAGGTTGCCCTCATGCACGCAAACTCCTCACAGGTAAAGGTGATCTGCCCGTGGACATACTTGTTACAGAAGTTTCCCACCTGCTGTGTGCATCTTGCCTGCGAACAGTCACCATTCTTTGTGCAGTTGGTGCCTCCATCTGCTCCTGTGTGGTTTCTTCTTTTGGTTCCTTTATTATCTCTTTTGGTGCTGTTTCCCAGGGACTTCACTGCCAGAAGTTTGGTAAATCTTCAGCTCTCCAGTTCACCCTTTTCTATAGATTTAAACAGACATTGACACTTCACCTAGCATTGGGGTGGAAGGAAGGTGCAGGCTTGGCCCCTGGCCCTGATCTGCAGTAACTTCGTGACTTGGGGCCAGGCCCTTCCAGATTTTATAGCTTCAGCTGCACAGAAAGGCACCTCCCTCATAACAGGACCATGCCTAGTCCTTGAGGAATCAGGGGAAGGGTGGAATTTGTCTTCCTCCAGGACAGCCCACTCAGGCCGGGTGTTCCCTGCTGAATCTCCACATCTCACTGGGCCTGGCAGCGCTTCCTGACGAGCAGTCTCACATTCAGGGAGCCGTTCTCGGCCAAATTGATCTCACACCCTTGAGAAACTCCAGAATGAGTCTGAGAAGCCTCACCGGGGCTGATACATCCCTCCAAGGTGGGGGTCAGGAGACTCCCTGGCCAGGAGTGGCCTCCCCTGAGCCAGCTCTAGGCTTTGCCAGACCCCCTTGGAGCCTGCACCAACCGTGCCCACCAGGCATAGGCCAGCACCCACGGAGGCTGGTGGGTCTGTGATTAGGGGCCCACAGAGGCAGACCCAGGGGTCCCGGAGGTCACAGACAGGGCTGTCAGCTTCTCTCAGCCCAAGCAACCTGGCCCTGGCCCACCAGGCCAGCACTGTGAGGGTGCGTACGCCACCCGCATCGCCGGGGCCACACCCCACCTGGCTCCTGTCCCACGGGTGCCCCAGGGAGGTCTTTCTTTCTTCTCTGCCCACAATTCACCTGCTCCCTGAGCCCTCTTCCCTCACCTGGGATCTGATCTTTCCTCCTGGACACTCATCATGCCCACAGCTTGGTCACCTTCTCTGTGCTAGAGATCCTGCCAATCCCTAAGCCCCTTCCCCAGCCTCGGTCTCCCCATCCCAGGAGCAGGGCAGTGATACCACCCTGTACATGCCTCTGTCTCCAGCCCTGGCTCTTCTCCAAAGTGTGATGCGGGTCTCCAGTGGCCTGAGACCTCCGTCTCTCAGAGGCACCCCTCCCCTGGCAGTTCAGGCTTGGGAGCCACCTCTTTCCCTCCCCCTGATCAGTTCAACCTCCTAAACCTCTCTCTACTCTGAGCACTGCCGGGCCCCACTCCAGTGCTGACCCCTCCTCACCTGTCCCATTCCCAGCTCCCCAACTCACCTCGTCTCCATCCTGGCTTCCAAGACAGCATCTCAAACACACATCTGACATGTCCCCTCCTGTGCTCTAAAGCACGCCATAGCTCCCCAGTACCTGCAAGATCAAACCAAGTTCTTGTTGTGGCCACAACCTCAATAGAGCCCACACCCACCAGGCTATGTCTGGCTATTTACAGGGCCCCCCACCCAGGTTCTGTCCCCCATGCTGAAACTCAGATGTTACTGCTTCTGCAAACCCTGTCCTGCCACTGCCCTCCTGCTGAGTCCCACCCAGCTCTACACCCTCCTTTGTGCCCCTGTCCTGGCCTGTGTCTGCATCAGCTGAGAAGCCCTTGCCTCTCTGGCCTTCCCTGGCTGGGTTTCAGGGCCCTGCCATTCCAGCCCCAAGCCAAATACTGTGTTTCCCCAAACCACAACAAGGAGAGCCCTCACCAAGAGCCTGCAGAATGAGATGCTCAGCCCCTGTCTGGGATGCAGCCTCCCAGAGAGGTGAAGTGACTGACTTGGTGTCACACAGCACATCCAAGGCCCAGGTGACTAAACAGAAGGGAGGAGCCCTGGGCCCGTCCCCTCCAAGTCCTCCTGGAAGCTCAAGCTGCTCTCCAGGCTCAGGGAGCTGACTCCATTCCCTGCAGGTCCAACCCCTGTCCCCCTGCCTCTACAACACACACACACACACACACACACACACACACACACACACACACCCCTACCTGAAGCAGCTTGGCTGAGCCAGGCATTGGGCGGGCAGGCTCCAGCACGCCCTGGCATCCCAGCCTGGTGGCTGGGAAGATCCCAGACAGGCCTGATCAGCACCCGGCATCTCAGGAGCTCAGGCCCTGGAGGTCTGAACAGAGAGCACCAGCACGGCCCACTGACCTGTGACTGAGCTGTAGGACCGAGGGGCCAGGGTGTCCTGTCCCTGAGCCACATAGCCCAGCAGGGGAGGGGCCGCCATGGGAAAGCCAGGTCCCAGCATTGCTTATGGGAGGGCAGAGGGGGCCGGGGCAGCTCAAAGCGCTGGGCCAGGTGAGGTGCAAGGCAGGCGCAGAGGGACCATGACACCTGCAACAGCCTAGAGTCTCCCCCAGGCCTCCAAAGCTGCAGGAATGTGGGCACTGGAACCTGGCAAGCACAGCCATGGCAACAGCGGGCACCTCCCGCCAGGCCTCTCCACACGGGGCTGAATGGCACCCTCTCGCCCAGTCTTCTGACATGGCCTGGAAAGAGATTTCGGGTTGCTTGGTTTTATTTTTTGTTTTTTGTTTTGTTTTTTTGTTTTTTTTTTGTTTTTTGTCCCCATAAAAGATAGGTGGATTTCAAGATTAATTCTTGAATATTTTATAATTTTTGTTCTTTTGGAAAATAAGCTCTTGCCTGTTATTTATTTATTTATTTTTTACTGGCTTTACAGAACGCTATTGACTTCTTTATATTGGGCCCCCTTGTTGACCTCTGATTAGTGCTAATAGTTAACTGTTGGTTATTTGGGAAATTCAACATTAAACAACCACGTTATCATGAAAGACACAGTAATATGACTTTGCCTCCCTTGGTATTGCTCCTCAAAGCCTGATTTCTTTTTCCTGTCTTGTTGCATTGCCCAGGACTTCCAGGATGATATGGAAGAGTAACTGAGCAGCCACCCAGTGCTTCCTAACCTTAGAGGGAGGTCACGGGCAGTCTCCCTGTGATGCTGGCCATGGGGGTGAGAAAGACAGTCCTTACAGGAAAATGCCCTCTCGTTCTTATTCTCTGCTTTAAAAAATCTTTAAATCATGGGTATAGTAAACGTTATCAAATGCCGTATTCTACATCAATATAATGATTACAATTTTTTTTTTTTTTTTTGAGATAAGGTCTCACTGTGTTGCCCAGGCTCGAGGGCAGTGGTGTGATCTCGGCTCACGGCAGCCTTGACCTGTTGGGCTCAAGTGATCCTCCCACATCAGCCTCCAAGTAGCCAAGACCACAGGCAGGCACCACCACACCCAGCCCCTGGGATGACTTTACTTTTCTTCTTGAACCTGGTGAATTTCTGTATTAACATTTCTGATTTGAACCCTTCTGATATTCCTGAGATAAACTTTACGTGACCTTGGTATTCTGTTGGATTTTGGTTAGCTGATACTTCAAGATTTTTATAAAACTGGGTTGCAATTTACTTGTGTTCCCATTTCTAGCTGTCTCAGAGCTTCATCAAATGGGCGGGACCACTTTCCCTTAACTTCTCCTTTTCTGGAACAACAGACATATCCTGTCCTGTGGATTATCTGTTCCGCACAGGTCTGGGATATGGGTGCTGTGAATACTGCTGTGCTAGGACTTTGGGAAGTGTGTTTGCGTGCGTGTGCGATGGGATACAGGTGTGATTACTACTTTAATTTCTTTTCTTTTTTTTTTTTTGAGACAAAGTCTCACTCTGTTGCCCAGGCTGGAGTGCAATGGCGCAATCTCAACTCACTGCAATCTCTGCCTCCTGGGTTCAAGCAACTCTCCTGCCTCAGCCTCCAGAGTTGCTGGGATTACAGGCACCCACAACCATACCCAAAATTTTGTATTTTTAGTAAAGATGGAGTTTAACCATTTGGCCAGGCTTGTCTTGAACTCCCAGTTACCAATTTCGTATGTGTCCTTTTGAAGACTTTCTAAGTATGACCAATGTAGTAAAGTGAGTCACCTACCACTCTTTTTTTTTTTTTTCAGGATGGGGTTTCACCTTGTTGCCCAGGCTAGTCTTGAACTCTTGGGCTCCAGCAATCTACCCCCCTCAGCTTCCCAAAGTGCTGGGATTATAGGCATGAGCCACTATACCCAGCCCCACCACTCATTCTTGACCTATTCTCCTTTGCCTTTCTCTGTTGCAGAGTCCTGGAAGTTAAATGCTCTATTTCCCAGCCTCCCTTGCAGCTAGGAACAGTCATGTGACTCCATTTTGGCCAATGGGATACAAGAAACACTTGCTAAGCGGTACAATCAGAAAGTATTTGCTTTTCCAGTAACATGTAGGACCAATTACCTTTTTGCACTTCCCCTTTCTTCTTCTTCCTTTTTTTTTTTTTTTTGAGCGGAGTCTCGCTCTGTCGCCCAGGCTGGAGTGCAGTGGTGCGATCTCGGCTCACTGCAAGCTCCGCCTCCCGGGTTTACGCCATTCTCCTGCCTCAGCCTCCCGAGTAGCTGGGACTACAGGCGCCCACCATCTCGCCCGGCTAGTTTTTTGTATTTTTTAGTAGAGACGGGGTTCCACCGTGTAGACCAGGATGGTCTCCATCTCCTGACCTCGCGATCCACCTGTCTCAGCCTGCCAAAGTGCTGGGATTACAGGCTTGAGCCACCGCGCCCAGCCCCCCTTTCTTCTTAATTTAAACATTGCATTGCCATCATGTTTGGAGATGAGTCAGCCATCTTGCAAATAGGAGGCAGCAAGACTGAGGGAAATGCCATCCTGCTTCAGAGAGCAGAATGGAAAGAGAAGCCTAAGATGGCAATGGCACAGTTGGGCAGCTGAGTCAGGACTGGGGCCACTGCCTCTGGGTCTCAAGGGAGAAAAATAAACCCCTGTTTGTTGGCCTCATGTTAGGTTGGATTTTCTTTTACTTAAAGCCAAAACATTTCTAACATACAAAACCAGACACACAAGTGCATGCCACACATACATCACAAGTGATCATATACTGTCCCATTAGCACCTTGATTTTTCCACTGAACCATCAATCTTGCAGATCATCCTTTATCAGTGCCTAGCAAGTTGTCTTGTTCTTGTTTTCTTGGGTTTTGTTTTTGTTTTGTTTTGTTTTGTTTTAAAGACAAGGTCTCACTCTGTTGCCCAAGCTGAAGTACATTGGCACAATCATAGCTCACTACCCCCTGGATCTTCTGGGCTTAGCAATCCTCCAGCCTCAGCCCCCCAAGTAGCTGGTACTAAAGGCATGTGCCACCATGCCTGGCTAATTTTCACATATTCTTTTAGAGACTGGGTCTTGCTTTGTTGCCCAGGCTGGTCTTGAACTCCTGGACTCGAGAGGTCCCCCTGCCTAGGCCTCCCAAACTGCTGACACTACAGGCATGAGTCACTCCACCCAGCCTCGTTTTTGTTAATGGCAGCATACCACCACTCCAGATGTGTAATATGATTTATTTAACCAGCCTCATCGACCTTTTGAGTTGTTTCCAAACTTTTGCTATTGAGGTAGAAAACAGAACTTAACTCTGGAGGTAGGGCTCTGACACTGGACCAAATTGAGGACTAGCTAAAACAGGTCCAGGGCAGAGGCACCTCCCCATAAGACACACCCACCAGTGTGCCATGTCAGTTTACCATTACCATGGCAACACCTAGAAGTTACGGCATCTTTCCATGGCAATGACCTGGCAACCCAGAAATTACCACCCTCATCCTAGAAATGTCTGCATAAACTACCCCTTAATTTGCATGTAATTAAAAGTGGGTATAAATCTGAGTGCAGAGCTGCCTCTGAGCACTGCTCTGGGCATACTACCTGTGGGTGGCCCTGCTCCACAAGGGACAGCTCCTCTGCTGCTGCCATGCACGGCTGCTCTGCTGTGCACAGCAACTTGCCTCTGAATTCTTCCCTAGGTGAAGCCAGGAACCTTCCTGGGCTAAGCCCCAGTTTGGGGGCTTGCCTGCCCTGCACCACTGTTACAGACAATGCTTCAGTGAATAACCTTGCATGTACCTCATTTCATGCACATGAGAACATATCCATAGGATAAATTCCTAGCAGTGAAGATTGTTGTCTTATGATGTTCAACCACTGGGTATGAGAACAGGATATGCCTTTCATTCACTGAAGTCTCCTTTCATGTCCCTCAGTGGATTTAAAGTGTTATTCCTTTTGATTGTACATGTTTCTTTTTAGGTTTATTCCTAGGTTTTAATTTTTTTTGGTACTATGGTAAATGTGATATTTTTTCTCATCAATATTCCTGCTAGCAAGTCATTTTTTATATAGATGAAGGCTAATTATCATGTTACTTTTGTCCCAGTCACAAAACCTTTTTTTTTTTTTCAGATGGAGTCTTGCTCTGTCACCCAGGCTGGAGTGCAGTGGCCCAATCTCGGCTCCCTGCAAGCTCTGTCTCCCGAGTTCACGCCATTCTCCTGCCTCAGCCTCCCCAGTAGCTGGGACTACAGGTGCCCGCCACCACGCCTGGCTAATTTTTTTGTATTTTTATTAGAGACGGGATTTCACTGTGTTAGCCAGGATGGTCTTAATCTCCTGACCTCATGATCCGCCCACCTTGGCCTCCCAAAGTGCTGGGATTACAGTCATGAGGCACCGCACCTGGCCTCTGGCCACAAAACTTAAATATTGTTTGTAATAGAAATTAAATTGATATCTTAGATTTTCCAGGGACTTAATCATGTCATCTGCAAAAAGTGATATTCTGTTTCCTCCTTTGCATTTTTTAAACTTAATTTCTTTCTCTCTTCCAATTGCAAAAAAACTAAATAACAGTGATGATAGAAGACACCTTCCTGAGTTTTCACCTTGACAGAGATGCTTCTAGTATCTTCCCCATTTGACAAAGGGGTAGCTTGGAGGCTGACATAAATGTATGGCAGCACATTGAGAAGTATTATTGAGAATGCAAGTTGATTCTGGCCACGACAAGTAATGAGATTTATACTTAGCCTCCTGCCATAAACAATGATAAAGTTGGGCCAAATGTACAAGGCAATTATGTACAGGAATTGGACAACTGACAGAACTGTGATAACCTGAAAGAAGGGAAATACCTGAAGTGAGTCCAAGTTTGCCCTGTCTTTTTACCTTGGGTTTTCCTACCAAGATATGAAAAGTAAAGCCGCAGCAGAGATCACCAGCCAGAGATCACTGGGTGGGAAAGCAGAGATCAGCGTTTGGGCGCTGAGGTGGCTACAATTGGTAGAGCAGGGCACTGAAGGGGAGCGTGCTACGTAGAATGAGGGTACAGAGGCTGCATGTGGGTCCCTCGGATCCCTGGATGAGTCCAGGCTGTACATGTGCAGGGTGATCCTTCACAAGGCCTAGCGGGAAGCTGCTGCTGCAGGACTGAGAGCTGACAGACAAGCCCAGCAGTGTGCAGTGCGAGGTGACATTGCAGTTCTTGCCCAGCTAGGGTGGAGAAACCTCACTGAGCCCCTCAGGCA
Organism: Piliocolobus tephrosceles; assembly: GCF_002776525.5. Classification (NCBI taxonomy): domain Eukaryota; kingdom Metazoa; phylum Chordata; class Mammalia; order Primates; family Cercopithecidae; genus Piliocolobus; species Piliocolobus tephrosceles. Next base: position 767,797 of record NC_045439.1, on the reverse strand, counting down.
ATCAGTTGAGAAATCAGAAAGGCCGTGGCTTAAGAATAAGAATCACACTCCAGAATAAGGGCCGAAGCATAGCACTAAGAACAAAACCCAAACAGATTCACCCTTACAAAGCATAAAACCAAGCCTGGAGTGACATCAGTGAAATGATGGAATTGGAGGCTCTGGACTCTCCTTTTCTAAACCATGAAGACACCAACTCAACAACAATTCATGAAAATTCCCTTTGCAAGAAATCCAGAAACTAGTTGAGAGTGTCCTGCATTCCAGGTGAGCATGAATCTACTCACATTGAAACTGGTAGGGAAATTCGAGACACCCTCTTGGCATAATCCCTACCCCCAGCACAGTGCCATATGACTGCGAGGAAATCCCCTAGCTCCCAACTTACCATGGAGTAAGAGAGAAATGAACTGTGTATTCAATACCTCAACTTTTCTGAGGGCTACCCAGGGGGCTGACTTCTGTCTAGCCTGTCTCAGAGCATGGAAGGGACCCGAAATAACCCCACTGCCTCAGGGCCATGAGAAGAGACATGGTGGGATGACCTAGAGTGCAACTAGTCACCACAGCCCAACTCAGCCCAGAGTGAATAGGAAAAAAACATAACACACCTTAGATTCAAGCTTCTCCCTAGGGAAGAAAACAGTTGAACAGAACACCCAACAATCCAATTTTCTGGAGGCTGCCTGAAGAACTTCTTTCAGTCACTTGTCTAAAGTGCTGACAGGACGTGGCATACTCTAGACACCTGGGGGCTGCAGAAAACAAAGAAGGTGGGTTGGGTCAGCAGGAAGTTTAGAGAGGCCCCCAGAATCTTTGGCTTGGCTGATTGGTGAGGGTCTTCTCCTGTACCTGGCCAGCTCATGAAAACTTGACAGAGGCCTGCTTTGTTTAATGTTCAGACACCAACACAGAAAGGCAAGGAAAATGAAGAAACAGGGAAAACAAAGGAATAAGATAAATCTCCAGAAACGGACCCTAGTGATAGGGAGTTATATGATTTATTGGACAGAGAATTTTAAATAACTATCGTAAAATTGCTCACTGAAGACAGGAAAACAATGTATAAACAATGGGAGAATTTCAACAGAGAGACAGAAAATACTAAAAAGTACCAAACAGAAATCATGGAGCTGAAGAATATGATAACTGTACTGAAAAATTCACAAGAGGAGCTGAACAGCAGACTGGATCCATCTGAAAAAAGGATCAGTGAACTCAAAGAAAGGTCACTGGAAATTAATCATAGGAGCAAACAGCAAGAAGAAAAAAAGAGTAGAGAAAGTAGAAGGGACTTATGGGACACCATCAAGCAGACCAATAGATGCATTAAGGGAGTCCCAGAAAGATAAGGGAAAGAACCATTATATTCAAAGAAATAATGGTTGGAAACTCCTCCGATCTGGGGAAGAAAATGGACTTCCAGATTCAAGAAGCCCAAAAGGTCCCAAATAAGATGAACTCAAAGAAATTTACAGCAAGGCTACCTTAAAATCAAGTTGCCAGAGACAAACAGAGAATTAGAAAGCAGCAGGGAAAAGTGACTTATCACATTTAAGAGAATCTCCATAAGAAATAAACTAATTTTTCAGAAATCTTGCAAACCAGAGGGAATAGGATGACGTACACAAAGTGCTGACATTTTAAAAACTGCCAAGCAAGAATATTGTACCTGGGAAAAAACTGTCTTTCAAAAATGAAGCTGAGAGACATACTTTCCAGACAAACAAAAGCTGACACTGTTCTTCACTATTAACTTGCCTTATAAGAAATAATGAAGGGAGTTATTTCACTGGAAATAAAAGGACAATAAACAGCAACATGATAGCATAAGAAAACATAAAACTGTTTTTATTTATTTGGTTTTTTTTTTTGAGATGGAATTTCGCTCTTGTTGCCCAGGCTAGAGTACAATGACGCCATCTCAGCTCACTACAACCTCCGCCTCCCAGGTTCAAGCAATTCTCCTGCCTCAGCTTCCCAAGTAGCTGGGATTGCAGGCGTGCACCACCACACCCAGCTAATTTTTGTATTTTTAGTAGAGACGGAGTTTTACCACGTTGGCCAGGCTGGTCTCGAACTTCTGACCTCAGGTAATCCGCCCTTCTCGGGCTCCCAAAGTGCTGGGATTACAGACGTGAGCCACCGTGCCCAGCCACATAAAACTCTTTGACAAGGGTAAATATATAGACAAATACAGAATACTGTATTACTGTCATGGTGGTGGGTAAATCACTTTAGTTCTAACATAAAAGTTAAATTACAGAATTATTGAAGATAACTACAACTAAAACTATTTTAATGGGTGCACAATATAGGTGGATGTTAATTGTGACATGTCAGTAACATAAAGGAGGAGGAATGGTAAAAGTGTAGAATTTGCTTATGTGATTGAAGTTAAGTTATCAGCTTAAAACACACTATTTTAATTGTAAGATATTTTATATAAGCCCTATGGTAAACACAAAGAAAATACCTATAGAAGTTACACAGAAGAAAAGGAGAAAGGAATCAAAGCATAACAACACAAAAATATCAATGAAACCCAAAAAAGAAAACACGAGAAGAGGGATGAAGCACAGGAAAACAGGAAAGGAAGACAGAAACAAAATCAGGAAGACAAATGCTACCTGATTCCGCTTATATGAGGCATCTGGAATAGTCAGACTCACAAAGTCAGGGAATAGAATGTTGTTTGCCTGCCAGGAGCTGGGAGGACGGGGAAATGGGGAGTTTCTAGTCAATGGGCATAAAGTCTCAATGATGCAAGATGAATAAGTTCTAGAGCTCTCCTATACAGCATCGCCCCATAGTTAACAATACTGTAGTGTACTACACTTCAGAATTTGTACAGAGGGTAGATCCCACGTTAAGTGTTCTTATCACATAAAAAAAAAAAAAACTTTAGATAAGGAAAACTGAGGACATCTACAAGCATATTCATTGCAGAAAACTGAAGGCTCGGAGAAGGCTAAAATCATTATTTCAACAAACCAGGGATAACTTTACTATGATCGTAAAATATTTCCTTCTAGTCCTTTCTATGCTTATATAGCCATTATCAAAGTTTTACAAATAAGGGATGCTATCAGATATATTATTTTATAATGTATACTTTTGCTCAATTTACCATTAAGAATAAACATTTTTCTTTTTGAGACAGGGTCTCACTCTGTTGCCCAGGCTGAAATACAGTGGTACAATCATGGTTCACTTGAACCTCCTAGGTTCAAGCAATCCTCCCACCTCAGCCTCTCAAGTAGCTGGGATTACAGACACGTGACACCATGCCCAGCTAATTTATTTTAATTTTTTACTTTTTTTTTTTTTTTAAAGACAGGGTCTCACTATGTTGCAGAAACTGGTCTCCAATTTCTGGGCTCAAGCAATCCTCTCGCCTTGGCCTCCCAAAGTGTTGGGATTATAGGCAGGAGCCATATGAATATTTTAATAACATTATTTTATATTATCAAAACACAAGCAGCCAGGTGCGGTGGTGGGTACTTGTAGTTCCAGCTCTCCAGGAGGCTGAGGTGGGAGGATCACTTGAGCCCAGGAGTTTGAGGCTGCAGTGAGCCATGATCACGTCACTGCACTCAAGCCTGGGCAACAGAGTGAGACCCTGTCTCAAAACAAAATAAAAATAAATTTAAAAACAAGCAGAAGTCAAGCCTGATATGTTCAAGATGATCTGCCAGTAGAATAGAAGTAAATAGAAGCAGATCTCCAGGTGAACAGATGTTGGAATTAGCAGACCTTAACTTTAAAAGACCTATTGTAAATAGGTCCCAAGATTAAAGGAGCAAATGAGCGACATGAATGGACAAACATGAAATCTCCATTGTGAAATGGAAACTAGAAGGCCAGGCGTGCTGGCTCACACTGTAATCCCCCTGCTTTGGGAAGCTGAGGTGGGAGGATTGCCTTCGGCCAAGAGTTCAAGACCAGCCTGGGCAATATAGCAAGACCCCATCTGCACACACACACACATGCACACACACACAGAGTTAGGCCTGGTGGCACACTCCTGTAATCTTAGCTACTTGGGAGACTGAAGCAGGACTACGACTTGAACCCAGGAATTCAAGGCTGCAGTGCGCTATGATCAGCACTGCACTCCAGCCCGGGTGACAGAGCAAGACCCTGTCTCTAGAAAAGAGAGAAAGAGAGAAGGGTCAGGCATGGTGGCTAATGCCTATAATGCTACAGCATTATCAAGGTGATAAAGAAATCGTGGTAGAGCCCTACCATGAAATACTACGTGGCAAAAACAAAAATGAATGATTGATGTATGCCACAACATGAATGAACCTCAAAAACTTTAGATGGAATAAAAAACACCAAACACAAAAACATGTGTACTTAATATTTCTATTCAAATGAAGAATAAATGAATTCTTCATTTGAATATAATCATGAATTCACAGGCAAAATGAATCTATGTTGAGAGAAATCAGAAGAGTGATTACTTATGGGGTTAGGAATAATCTTCAAGAGGCAAAGTAACTTTTTGGGGTGATGGAAATGGCTTATACTTTGAGGCTATTGTCTGCAATGGCGCATACATTTCTCAAATCTCATTGAATTGTACACTTAAGGTCTGTATATTGGAATACCTCCTCCACTAAAAAGAATTAGGGATCCTTGAAGGCATGGCTAGTAACTAGGTTGGTTCAGGGAACATATCAGGGGAGCCCTGGAACACTATGTTTATCAGAGAGTAAGTTGTGCTTCGAGAATGAAGGGGCCTGTGTGGTGGTGCACACCTGTAGTCCCAGATGCTTGGGAGGCTGAGGTGGGAGGATCCCTTAAGCCCAGGACTTCGCAAGCAGCCTGGGCAACATAGCAAGACCCTGGTTCTACAAACAGTTTTTGTAAAAATTAGTGGGGACTTGCTGGGTGAGTGGCTCATGCCTATAATTCCAGCATTTTGGGAGGCCGAGGCGGGCGGATTGCCTGAGCTCAGGAGTTCGAGACCAGCTTCGGCAACATGGTGAAACCCGACTCTACTAAAATATAAGAAATTAGCCAGACATGGTGGCGTACACCTGTAGTCCTAGCTACTCAGGAGGCTGAGGCAGGAGAATTACTTGAACCCAGGAGGCGGAGGTTACAGTGAGCCGAGATCACGCCATTGCACACCAGCCTGGGTGACAGAGCCAGACTCTGTCTAAAAACAACGACAACAACAACAACAACAAAACACAGAAAAATTAGCCGGGACTAGTAACGAGCACCTATAGTCCCAGTTACCTGGGAGGCTGAGGTGGGAGGATCCCTTGAACCCAGGAGGTGGAGCTGCAGTGAGCTGTGATCATGCCACTGTATACCAGCGTGGGTGACTGAGCAAGACTCTGTCTCAAACAAACAAACAAACAAACAGACAAAAAAACAAATGAAGGGGGTATGTCAAAAAGACACAGGAGCGAGCGTAAGTGGTCAAATCTGGGATGATTTGAGCTATAAAATAAATACTGAAAGTTACAATTAGAATGCATTGAATAAATAAGAATTCATGAATCCACACTGATACGTATTAATTACGTGACTTATGAGGACTAGGATATTTGCATAGTCTCAATATACCTTCTCACAGAATGTTCAGTAATTACAGAGAGAGAGCAGCTTCACATTCTGAGAACTGATCAAGGTGCAGATCGTCTGTAACAGGGCAAAGTGAAATGTGTGTTCACCTGATGGGGTGCCCTGGAAACACAGCCTGTCTTCTGAGATATTCGTAACAACAATGTACATCCTGAATCTAACAATGAGGAAACCTCAGGCAGATCCAGACTGAGGAACATCCTACAAAATAACTGGCATGTGATTTTTCCAATGTGTCCAGGACATAAAAGTCAAGGAAATACTGAAGAACGAATCCAAACGGAAGGAGACTGGAGAGATGGGGCAACCGAATGCAGTGTGGAGTTCCAGATGGGATCGTGTGAGGAAAGTGATGAGATCTGCAGGGAGTTTGACAACTAGAAGGCACTGCTTCATCAGTGTCAGTTTCCTGACTTTGGTGGTTTTTTTGTTTGTTTGTTTGTTTGTTTTTGAGACAAAGTCTTGCTCTGTTGCCCAGGCTGGTGTGCAGTGGCACGATCTCGGCTCACTGCAACCCCCATCTCCCAGGTTCAAGCGATTCTTCTGCCTCAGCCTCCCGAGTAGCTGGAACTACAGGCGCCTGCCACCGCACCCGGCTAATTTTTGTATTTTTTGTAGAGACGAGGTTTCACTGTGTTCACCAGGATGGTCTCGATCTCCTGACCTCGTGATCCGCACCCCCTCAGCCTCCCAAAGTGCGGGGATTACAGGCGTGAGCCACCACGCCCAGCCAGTTTCCTGACTTTGAGAGTTGGATGTTGATTATTTGGGAGAATATTCTTGCTATGGGAACCACACACTAAAGCACTTGAGGGTGATGGGGCATCGGGTCAACATCTTACTCTCAAATGGTTACAGAAAATAAGTTGAAACTTTTCCTTAGGCTTGAGATTGTTTTAAACATCTGTCCATTTGACTGTACGTAAATTTCCTCAACAAAATAAAATATGTTAAATTTTATTTACCTCTTCAAGTATCTAAGGAGAGGTTAATAACTTGTGCCTTCTGATTTGTTAATATGGTGAATTATATTAAAATATTCTCCATTAATGAGCCATCCTGGCCAAGCACAGTGGCTCATGCCTGTAATCCTGGCACTTTGGGAGGCTGAAGCAGGCACATCACTTGAGGTCAGGAGTTGGAGACCAACCTGGCCAACATGGTGAATCTCGTCTCCACTAAAAATACAAAAAAAGCCGAGTGCAGTGGCTCACACCTGTAATCCCAGCACTTTGGGAGGCTGAGGCAGGTAGATCACCTGAGGTCAGGAGTTTGAGACCAGCCTGGCCAACATGGTGAAACCCTGTCTCTACTAAAAATACAAAAATTAGCCGGGCATGATGGCAGGTGCCTGTAATCCCAGCTACGCGGGAGGCTGTGACAGGAGAATCGCTTGAACCCAGGAGGCAGGGGTTGCAGTGAGCCGATATCTCAACACTGTACTCCAGCCTGGGGCGACAGAGCAAGACTCCGCCTCAAAAAAAGAGAAAAAAAAAGGAGCCACCCTTACATTCCATGTTCCATGGTAGATGTCACTCAGTTTCAGAGTATGGTTGTGTGGTTTATTTTTTTTAAGTGCATGTTGTTTTTTTTCTGTCACCCCGACTGGAGTGCAGTGGTGTGATCATAGCTCACCATAAAGTCAAATTTCTAGGCTCAAGCAATCCTCCTGGCTCAGTCTCCCGAGTAGCTAGGACTACAGGTGTGCACTACCACGTCCAGGCAATTTTTCAAACATTGTAGAGCCAGGATCTTGTTACGTTTCCCAGGCTGGTCTCAAAGTCCTGGCCTCAAGCAATCCTCCTGCCTTGGCCTCCCAACACACGGGGATTACAGGCGTGAGCCATTGTGCCTGGCCCCAGAGTGTGATTTTTTTATTTTATTTTTATTTTTATTTTTATTTTTTTTGAGAAGGAGTCTTGCTCGGTCACCCAGGCTGGAGTGCAGTGGCGCGATCTTCGCTCACTGCAAGCTCCGCCTCCCGGGTTCATGCCATTCTCCTGCCTCAGCCTCCCGAGTAGCTGGGACTACAGGCACATATGCCGCCACACCCAGCTAATTTTTTGTATTTTTAGTAGAGACGGGATTTCGCCATGTTAGCCAGGATGGTCTTGACCTCCTGACCTCGTGATCCACCCGCCTCGGCCTCCCAAAGTGCTAGGATTACAGGCGTGAGCCACCGCGCCCTGCCCAGAGTGTGATTTTTAAAAATGTGCTGCTTGATCCTATTTACTAATATCTTATTTAATATTTTTGCATTGTCGTTATTGCAAATGACAATAACGTTGCAATGATTGTCATTACAGCCTGTAATTTTACATTATTGTGCTACATTTTGGAGTTTTGTTATCAATATTATTTTTAAAATATGTTATTTTTATTGACAGATTTTTTCTTTTTCTTTTTTGTTTTTAAGACAGGATTTAGGCCGGGCGTGGTGGCTCATGCCTGTAATCCTAGCACTTTGGGAGGCCAAGGCAGGTGGATTGCCTGAGCTCAGGAGTTCGAGAGCAGCCTGACTAACATGGTGAAACCCCGTCTCTATTAAAAATACAAAATAAATTAGCCGGGCATGGCAGTGTGCACCTGTAGTTCCAGCTACTTGGGAAAGTGAGGCAGGAGGATTACTTGTACCCAGGAGGCAGAGGTTGCAGTGAGCTGAGATTGTGCCAGTGCACTCCAGCCTGGGCAACAGAGTGAGCTGTTTCAAAAACAATTTTTAAAAATATTTTAAAAAATTAAAAATGGGGTTGAGTCCGGTGGCTCATGCCTGTAATCCCAGCACTTTGGGAGGCCAAAGCAGGCAGATCACTTGAGGTCAGGAGTTCGAGACCAGCCTGACTAACGTGGTGAAACCCCGTCTCTATTAAAAATACAAAAACTAGGCCAGGTGAAGTGGCTCACGCCTGTAATCCCAGCACTTTGGGAGGCCGAGGTGGGTGGATCACCTCAGGTCAGGAGTTTGAGACCAGCCTGGTCAACATGTCTGGTCAACTGTCTCTACTAAAAATACAAAAAAGTAGCCAGGCGTGGTGGTGGATGCCTGTAATCCCAGCTACTTGGGAGGCTGAGGCAGAAGAATTGCCTGAAACCAGGAGGCAGAGGTTGCAGTGAGCTAAGATCATGCCATTACACTCTAGCCTGACCAACAAGAGTGAAACTCCATTTCAATAAATAAATAAATAAATAAATACAAATAAAAATACAAAAACTAACCTGTAATCTCAGTTACTTGGAAGGCTAAAGCACGAGAATTGTTTGAACCCGGGAGGCGGAGGTTGCTGTGAGCTGAGATCACGCCACTGCACTCCAGCCTGGACTATAGAGCAGGACTCTGTCTCAAAAAATAATAATAATAATAAAAAGGTTCACATTTAAAAAATGGTCTGCATCACTTGGTGTGCTTAGATTTTTAAATCTCTTCAGGGATCTGTTATTATTATAATCATTCATTATAATATTTTCTGTAAGAATAATGTCATAACCAGGTCCAATTTATTTGCTTGGTGTTCATCAAAGTGTGCTCTTATAATTCAAACGATCTTTTTGATATCTGGGTTTATTTTCTTCTTTTGTATATTCAACTTTCTCTTTTCTTTTTTTAAAAAGTAAGTATGAATCTCAGGGGATATCTGCACGGGAGCCCATGTCTTTGCTGCCGCACAAACACGGCAAGAGCCACGAGCACGCAAATGCATAGCCAAGTTGGGAGGTCAGAAGGAGGGATGAGACCAAAGGAGGGAGTGTGTTTAAGAAGTCATGTGGGCCGGGTGCAGTGGCTCACGCCTGTAATCCCAGCACTTTGGGAGGCCGAGGCCGGCAGATCACGAGGTCAGGAGATCGAGACCATCCTGGCTAACACGGTGAAACCCCGTCTCTACTAAAAATACAAAAAATTAGCCAGGCGTGGTGGTGGGCACCTGTAGTCCCAGCTACTTGGGAGGTGAGGTAGGAGAATGGTGTAAACCCGGGAGGCGGAGCTTGCAGTGAGCTGAGATCACGCCACTGCACTCCAGCCTGGGCGACAGGCCAAGACTCTATCTCAAAAACAAAAAAAAAAAAAAAACAAAAAATTAGCCAGGCGTGGTGGCGGGTGCCTATAGTCCCAGCTACACGGGAGGCTGAGGCAGGAGAATAGCGTGAACCCGGGAGGCGGAGCTTGCAGTGAGCTGAGATCGCGCCACTGCACTCCAGCCTGGGCAACAGAGCGAGACTCCATCTCAAAAAAAAAAGTTTTAGAGCAGGAATGAAAGGAAGGAAAGTGTGCTTGGAAGAGGGCCAGGCAGGTGACATGGAAGAAAAGACGAGTGCCTCTTTTCTCTCCTTGATTGGGTTTTCTCATTGTTTTTCTATTTTATTTTGATTTCGTCCCAATAGTTAGCTGCTAGGCTTATTCATTCTAACCAACATGAGTCCATTCATTTTCGCTTCTCTCTTTACGATCTGACCCTTTAGGATGTGGTTGCCCATCATCCCCGCTGCAGGCAGGGAGCCATTTTAATGTCAGCATCTCTCTCTCACTCCCACCTGAGGAGGACAGTCTTGGGGCTGGGCCAAATGCCAGCGTTTGCTCTCCCGCCTATTTCCCAGGCCGTGGTGAGGGACTTTTTCTTAGGGTCTTCATGGGGGAGAGTCAGGGGGTGAGTACCTCTTTCCTCATTTTCCACTCCTTCCTCTACGTCATGCCAAGGCGCTTCAGCAGCTCAGCCTCCACGGATGGAAGTGACTCTGGAGCTCAGGCTTCAATCAACCAACGAAGAAAAATGTTAAAAGCACTTCCAGCTTTTTTTTTTTTTTTGAGATGTAATCTTGCTCTGTTGCCCAGGCTGGAGTGCAGTGGCACGATCTCTGCTCACTGCAAGCTCCACCTCCTGGGTTCACACCATTCTCCTGGCTCAGCCTCCCACATAGCTGGGACTACAGGCATCCACCACCACGCCCAGCTAATTTTTTGTATATTTAGTAGAGACGGGGTTTCACCATGTTAGCCAGGATGGTCTCGATCTCCTGACCTCGTGATCCGCTGGCCTCCCAAAGTGCTGGGATTATAGGTGTGAGCCACCGTGCCTGGCCACTTCCAGCTTCTTGAGCTAAAAATACTGAATTCAGAATCTCTTGTAAATGCACACAGCTCGACAGACTCTAATCTTTAAGTTTGTGCTTCCCTCCCAGGTTTAGTGTTTGCAGAAGCCACCCCCCTACACACCCCCAGTCTTCTAACAATATAAATGACAAATCTTGAAAACCTTTTGATGCGTAAGCCTTCTTTTCCCAAATTAGGTTTGTGCTGATCCCCCCGGGACATGCCGGGATCTGATTCTAATTGCAGGTTTGGAAGCGGTGAGGTTGGTAGTGGTGGAGTGGTATGGAAATCAGCACCTACTTGCAAAGTAACCACATCAGGTGAGGTCACAGCAAGGTCTTCAAACAAGGCAGAACCAGACCCATCAAACAGGGGCTGCTTCTGCTTGGGGTGATTGTCAGGGTATGCAGCTCATTGCTCCCCTCCTGATTCTGGGGTCCAGCACCTTCCCAGTCCATGCCCTGATTCTCACATAAGAGACCTGAGGGAGGATGAAAGTCCAGTCTGCATCGGCATTCAGCAAACCTCCCAATAATGCCCTGAGGCTGACTTGAGGGCACATCAGACTCAATGGCCTTAAGAGATAAGAGATTATTTTAGTGATTATGGAACCCTTCTTGTTCTCTGACCATGGCTTGAGCTCAGCATTTGAAAAGCCCAACTATGTCATCTTGTTTCGTTAGACTCTCCAGTGTAGCTCAGAGCAGCCGCCCCATCCCACAGCCCTGTGCCCCTCCTGCCTGCTGTACTGTGCTGCCATACCAGACCCACACTGCACAGGCACTTCACTCTGGGGGAGCACGGGTGGTTACTTAATAACTTTCACCAGGTGCCATGGACTCC
>NC_045439.1:712586-756257 GCF_002776525.5 Piliocolobus tephrosceles | reverse complement strand
CTTTCACCAGGTGCCATGGACTCCAAATATCCCTTCATCCTCATGGCCCCCAAACCCAACCAGGTCGCGGAAACCATCCCAGAATCTCACCCTCAAAAGTCTGTTCTCTGCAGTCACTTCTGGTATCAAATACTGTAGGAGACAGGATTCAGCTGTGGATAACAAAAACTTATCCTGGCTACTTTTGGTAAAAAGGGGATTGAATCAAGGCAGAATGGAGAGAATTAAGAGCACTGTGACAGTGGGAAGAGCAGGGTTTCAGCTGAGCCTCAGCAATGGCTCCCACAATGGTACTGCAGAATTGTCCTGCTGTGGCAGATTAGAAATGGCCACAGATCCTTTGCAGCTCCTGCAGTCAAGAAGTAGATCAATTTCACCACCTCCTCCAACCCCCCATTAGGGACTGGCCTGTGACTAGCTTTGATCAAAGAAGGTATTCAAAGTAAAGCTGTGGAGCTCCTGCTCTGGTGCTCTTGGAGAGCTGGAACCATGTGAACAAGTATTGGTGAGGCTAAGAAACTGGGTAAGTGTTGAAGCACCCCAGCCCCAAACCAGTCAACTAATAGACCTGTGTGTGATGCCAATAAGAACCAGCCAGATCCCAGCTGACCCACCAACTAACAACAGAACCAACAGCTGACCACAGAAGCAAGAGTGAACCCAGCCAAGCCCAGCAGAATAACCATCCTGCTGAGCCCAGCCCAAATTGTCAACCCACAGAATCATGACCAGAATGTATGGTCACTGAGCTTTGGGATGATTCATTACACAGCAAAAAGATATCCAATGCACCTCCTCTCAAGGAAGCTTCCATTCCTGCCACAATCTAGAAATTGTGGAAACAGAAGATGCCCCTATGTTTGACTCCAGGACCATATTCCCCTAGCCAAGACAAATAACAGCAAAATGAATATCCTATGACATGAGGTCTAGGGGTGAGACTCTGAGGCTTCTGTTACTGCTGCCTCAGAAATGCTGACCATCTCCCTGTCTGGGCTTGCTGGTGGAAAACGAGGGAAGCAACATGACAGTTTCTACCTCATTTTTCCCATCCAACTGTCACCAGAGGGTGTCTGTCAGAGGGGCACGCTTCATGGAGCCCATGGCAGCTGCTTATCTAATCCACAGCCTCAACCCAGCCCTGTCAGTACTGAACTGGATTTTCATTTCCACCAGTTTGACTCATGGGCCTCACTTGGTCTGAATTTGGTGTGTATGTGTGTCGGGGGAGGGATGGGCCATTGTTTGTGGTCCTCCTCAACACCCCCACCACAAAAGCACAGAAGCCACAAAGAAAGACTGACATACCTGACTACACAAAAATTTTGGCTGGGCGCGGTGGCTCAAGCCTGTAATCCCAGCACTTTGGGAGGCTGAGACGGGCGGATCACAAGGTCAGAAGATCGAGACCATCCTGGCTAACATGGTGAAACCCCGTCTCTACTAAAAAATACAAAAAGCTAGCCGGGCGAGATGGCGGGCGCCTGTAGTCCCAGCTACTTGGGAGGCTGAGGCAGGAGAATGGCATAAACCCGGGAGGCGGAGCTTGCAGTGAGCTGAGATCCGGCCACTGCACTCCAGCCCGGGTGACAGAGCGAGACCCCATCTCAAAAAAAAAAAAAAAAAAAAAAAAAACATTCGAACTTCTGATCAGTTAAGAGAACCACAGTGAACAAACTGAGGAATGCTTCTTGCAACATACGTCCCAAAATGATGGACAGATTCGACCATAAGCACTTAAGACTTTTACTCAGCAAAGACTCCACCATGAACTCTGAATTTGCAATATATATATATTTGCAATATACATATATACATAATGGAAGACATGACAGATTTTTCCATGTAAAAATTAAAAATATCTCATGGCAGAAGACACTATAGATAAACATAGCCAGTGCAACCTGTTCTACCAGCTTGGGGTACAAATAAGGTCACATATTTTTGTTCTTCATAGGAGCCCCACCCACTCCTGGTGCTGGAAAGGGAACTCTATTCCCTCTCTGGGTGAGCTCACACAGAGTGCAGCCTCTGTGCAGAGCAGCACCATTGCCCCCACCGACATCTTCAGACGTGTTCGCTCTTGACACGGTACACCCACAGCGATAGAGCCATCCCTCAGAAAACCTGCACACAGGCGGCTCCACAGCAACAGCTTGAAATGTCCATCCCTGGGCACCAGGAGAATGTTCTGTGCGCAGGTGCTTCCCGACAACAGAATCCTCACTGTGGTTAGACAGACTGGAGTGGACCCCTAGGCCACGGGCAAAAGGCTGGTTTCTCCTGCCCAAGATGCCTGAATAGGCAGGGCCGGGAGCTCTGTTTATACCCCAAGCGCCAGAAGTGCTGATTTTCTAAAATGAGGATAAAATGCATAGCCAAGTTGGGAGGTCAGAAGGAGGGATGTGGGCCCACAGGGGCAGGGCTGTCAGACCCAGCTGTGTCTGGGAGGCAGTGGGCTCTGAGGACGCAGCCAGGCCACAGGCTCTGCCCAGACAGGGACTGGAACTGGGCTCTGCACAAGGCTGGGCCTGTGAGGGTCTGTACCTCAGGAAGGGGGACAAGAGTGGGCAGAGGTGCCCAGCAGGGACACCCTTCCAGAGTGGGCATAGCATCCTTGAGAATCCTGTCTGCTCTGGGGAGGCTTATGTGCTTCTTGTCCATGTATGTGCTCACAGCACATTTGGAGACCAAATTCATGCCAAGGAGAGAGGTGCGGGCCTGGGGCCTCTCCCCCTCGTGTGGAGGTGGGAGCTTCATGCTGAGTGACCTGGAAGGGATCAGGATGCTCTGTGAGCTCTGTGGCCGTGGCCATCCATATAGCCCTTCTATGCCTCAGTTTCTTACCTGCAAAATGGGAATAATAACAGTATCACCAGCAAAACACCTGTGGTGCTGCGGGTTGATTAAGTGAATTATTTTTGCAAAGGTTTCAGAGCAAGATCTGGCATAGAGTGAACACTGTGAAGCATTCGTTAAAGGAATGAAGAAATATGACGTGGTTAGCTTGTCTCTGAGGCCGAGTTCTGGAGTAAAATTTCTTTCCCCATTCAGGGGAAAGGATCTACCCACTAAGAGGTGGGAACATCTACAAGGCATAGAGGTGCAGGATGAGCTACACAGGACAAAACCGTAACAGCATCCCATTCCCTAAGCCCTCTCATTCTTTCTCAGCTACACCAGAGGTGTGCTGGCGTCTTGACCTCAGTCAGTGAGGGCCACTGAGTGCATGTCTCGACTGTCTAACCAAGCAAACCAGGGACCCCTCCTCACTGGTAAGCAATCACCCACATGCCAGCAGCTCCGAAAAGGAAATACACATGGATAAGCGTGACCGGATCCACCCATGGTGGAGGACCACCCTTGGAAGCTGCTGTGGACTGAATATTTGAATCCCCCCAAATTCATATGTTGAAGTCTTCACCTCCAAGGTGATAGTCTTAGGAGGTGAGGTCTTGGGGAGGTGAATACATCATAAGGGCACAGCCTTCATGAGTGGGCTTAGTGCCCTCTAAAAGAGGCCCTAGGAAGCTGTTCAAGCTTGGCCACATGAGGACAGAGTGAGAAGGCACTGTCAATGAAGAATAAGCCCTCAACAGACACGGAATCTGCCAGCATTTTGATTTCAGACTTCCAGCCTCCAAAACTGAACAATAAATATCTGTTGTTTATAAACCACTTAGTCTATGGTAGCCTCTTAAAGCAGGCCAGACTAAGACAGAAGCCATCCCCACACTCAACCCAAGAGTTTCTACCCACAGGAATTTTGGGGTGTCAGCCATCTCTCATTGGGTTTAGACTTTATATGTGTCCTAATGGGGCATGCTGGGATCTGCCTTGAGTTACGAATCTAGAGGCAAAAAGGGATGCTGTGGCTGTGAGACGAGAGAATCTCCCAGCAAACAACTGCTTTGGGGGAGGTGATTACAGAGCAGGCATGAAGTTAGGGGCTGCATTCTGCAAAACTGCTCTTACTTCTGACACCCACTGTAGGTTTGGAGGGTTCCCGAGATCACTCTGTAGTTTAACAATTTACCAGGAGGGCCTACAGAGCTCACTGAAAGCTGTTGTACTCGTGTTTATGGTTTATTACAACAAAAAGATATGGATTAAAAGCAGTCAAAGGAAGAGGCACTGGGGTCAGGGGCCAAGAAGACACCATGTGAAGCTCTGGAGGTGTCCTCTCCCTCCAGAGTTGTGGATGGTGTGACTTCTTGGTACTGATGTGTGACAGTCTGCATGGAGTATGGCCAAGCAGGGAAGCTCACTTGAGCCTCAGTGTCCAAAGTCTTTATTGGAATCCATGACTGATTGCCTATGTGGTCCCTCTGGACATCAGGCAATCCCATGTGACCAGAGACTCTCACCATAAATCACATTGTAAGTGTAGACTGTCTGGTGTAGCCCAAAACCTCCACAGAAACAAAGACCCTCTTATTAGGCTGGACATCCTAAGGACCTAGAGATTAGTACCCAGAAGCTGAAGGCAAAGACCGGACCTCTTGTTGGGCAAGGTTAAAATCTGTACCACTCACCTCCCAAGCAAAGGAAGGCCAGTCTACACAGAGGGGAGGAGGGGCTGCTTTGCAAGCCAGGGAGTCTGGAGAGAGGTTGGAAGTTCAAGTTCATCAGAATCATTCCAACCCAGGTAATACTCTCATTCTGATTCTCAGGACTCTACTCTCCCTGAGTTGATGCTAACTTTTATATACATGACCTGGTGAGGCTCTAGATTCAACTTTCCTTGGACTTCTGCAACTTCCAAGGCCAATTTGGGGTGACTTTCAACTAAGTCAGTGCTGAGGCTACACAAGGTAAGTGATTAGGCCCATGATAGATGCTCCATTTTTTTGTCATTTGTAAATGAAGACATTTAACCACAGGATTCGCACTGACTTTCATTAAGTTCCCCAGTGCAGGCATCAGCAACTGCCCAATCCTCATTCCTCATAGTCATCATTCACACCTGTGCTAAAAAGGTGAGAGCAATGGCCACATTTCTTCACCATCCCTGGATCCACACTCTGTACCATATGGCCTTGCAATGCTTCCTACCAACAGGGGTAGTCTCTTTCTCCATGTCTTGTATCTGGTGCGTGGACCCCAGAACTGTGTCCAACAGAGTGTGTTAGACATGTCATTTAACAGTCCCAGGACTGAACCTCAAGACCCCTTGAGCAAGTGCAGTCATGTCCACTGAAAATTACAAAATGTTGTTGAAAGAAGACCTAAATGGAGAGACATCCCATGTTCATGGATTGGACAACTCAACACTGTTAAGATAGCAATAATTCCCACATTCATCTACAGAG
This sequence comes from Piliocolobus tephrosceles, assembly GCF_002776525.5. Taxonomy (NCBI): domain Eukaryota; kingdom Metazoa; phylum Chordata; class Mammalia; order Primates; family Cercopithecidae; genus Piliocolobus; species Piliocolobus tephrosceles. The sequence goes on along the minus strand of NC_045439.1, from coordinate 750,945 downwards.
GTACTGTAGTCCTTACTACAATTTCAGCTGGCTTTGTTTTGTTTTCTTTGCTTTCCTAGAAATTGACATGCCAATAAAGTACCCCAAATAGCCAACATAATCTTTAAAAAAAGGTCAAAGATGGAAGACTCACATTTCCTAATTTCAAAACTTACTACAACGTCACAGTAATCAAGACAACGTGGTACTGGAAATGTGATAGACATACAGATAAATGGAAAAGAACGGAAAATCCATAAGTAATCTTTTACATTTATGGTCAATAGATTTTTCAACAAGAAGCCAGCCCAGAGAATGGGAGAAAACACTCGAATTTTATATATTCCCTAAAGGACTTATATTAATAATATGTGTGTGCCTGTGTCTTACAACTAAATAAGAAGACAAACATCCCAATTTAAAATGGCCAAAAGATTTGAAGAGATATTTCTCCAAAGGACATATTCAGATGCTTTCAAAAATGCTTAGCAACATTAGTTAATGGAGAAATGCAAATTATAACCACGAGATACCACTCTGTACACCCTGGGATGCCTGTAACCAGAAAGACAGATAAGAGCTGGAGAGGTTGTGGAGAAGCTGGAGCCCTTGCTTATTCATAACAGGAATGTAAAATGGTGCAGTAACTGCTTTGGAGACAGTTTGGCAGGTTCTTGGATTGTTAAACATAGAGTCACCATATGGCCCAGCAATCCCACTCCTAGGTATCCACCCAAGAGAAATGAAAACATATCTGCACACAAAAACTTGTACATGAATATTCATAGCACTTTTATTCATAGTAGCCCCCAAACTGGAAATAACCCAAGTGTCTATCCACTGGTGAATGGAGAAACAGTGTGGTCTATTCATGCAGTGGGACATGATATGGTAATAAAAAGGAACAAAGTTCTGATACATGGAATAACATGACTATGCTGAGTGAAAGCCATCAGACACAAAAGACCATATATTTTATGACTCCACTGATACAAAATGTCCAGAAAAGGCAAATCTACAGAGACAGAAAATGAATGGAATAGTTCAGTCTCTGGGGACCACGGGTGGGAACAGGGAGTGACTGCAAGGGTGTGTGGCCTCCTTTGGGGTGATGGAGGTGTTCTAAGCTTAGAGTCGTTACCATTGCATGACTCTCCATTTGTGAAAAGTAATTGAATTGTATGCTGGAAATGAGTGCATTTTATCAGACGGGATCGGGCGCATTCAGGGTGGTATGGCCGTAGATAAGAGTGTATTTATGGTATATGAAATGTATGTTAATAAAGCTGGAAAGAAAGAGAGGAAGGAAAGGGGGAAAGAAGAAAGACAAGGCAGCCGCGAACACTCCTCCCTCTGTTCCTGCCATGCTGCTATGGGAACAAGCCCAGGCTAGAGTGCTGGCGGATGAAAGGCATCGTGGCCCAGTCACTCCCATTGCTCCGCTGACCTTCAACCACCCCTAGAGGTGATAGTGAGACCACCCTAAACTAGTTAACCCTCAGTTGACCTGCCAGGTGGCCACAGGCTCATAAGCAAGCTCAGCAAAGACCAGGCCCAGATCAGCAGAACCCCAGCTGAGCAACAGTAAGTGCCCACTTAACGTCTTCAGCCACGGAGGTGCACGGCTGTGACACAGCTCTGGCTAACTGATGCGCCACCCCAGCAGCCTATCGCAGCATTTCATCGCAGACAACTCCAGGTGGTAATCTGGATAAAGTTCGTAGGGATGATACAGGCTATCGCGTTCCATTTTCCGTTAGAATGAGGCCGTCACCACGTCCGAGCCCAGTCATGTGAACCAAGCCCAGGTTATCACAGAGTCTGACTCCGCTTTTGCTTTTTGACTGCTGAAAACTTTCAGGTAAGCCCCTCCCCCGCAACCTTTTGCCCTGCATCTGAGCAAGCCAATAAGAAAGCCCGTGTTCAGGAAGTTCAAACCACGCAAACTCCAGCCCCGGCCCCGGCTCCAGTAAACACCAAAGCAATACACCCTCTTTGCTCGGCCATTTGGGACCAGGTTGTGCCTGCCCTGCCTCCTCAGAAAGTTCATTATCTGAGCAACACAACTTCCCATACGCTCTAGGGGTGTGAGCCTTCTTCCGTCTCAACATCTGGACCCCTGCGTGAAGCAACCGCAGAATGCAAGTCGGGGTTCTCCACAGAGCACAGATCGGGGTCTTTCTCTTGGATGCGCTCCTGATGCTCAGTGTGGATCAGCAGACAGGAAACAGAAACCACTCTGTGTGTTTCTAATACAGAGAACCTGTATAGAATACAACGGGATAGAGGTGTTGCCCAAAGATCCTGACCCGTGGGAAGTAGCTATGACGCCTGTAGGAGCCTGAGCTAGACATCCCACCTGCTGCACAGCCATGACCAGGGATGGGCCTTGGTGGCCTCCACCCTGCAAAACCTCCATCATCTGAGCGTGAGCTCCTTTGCTATGATGTCACTTTGAGACAGCTGCTGCTGCTGCCAAGGTCAAAAGCAGAGTGGTCCTTCCTAGCTCCTGCATTCTAACCCCACACAAGTGCCTCCAAGTACAGAACCCCATGGAAATCCATTTGGCAGTGGGTCTGGGGAATGTAGTTTTCAGACGTCTAGCCCCAGTGCTGTGGAGGAGAGTGAGAAGAGCTGGTGAGGGCTGAGTAGCCAGAAACAAAATCTGCTATAAATCCAACAGCCACACAGGCAGAAAAATTAACTTACCACAAGGAGAGAAAAAACAGCTGACCCCAAGCTTCTCCACAGCAATATGCAATGCTGAAGATAGCAGTGATTGAAGCATTTTATAGCACTCTTTTCAAACATGTCAGAATCCAGGTGTTATGGCATCTGTGAGTTCCTATTTGTCACACACACACTTGGAAACTGGGCATGGTGGTGCACACCTGTGGTCCCAGCTACTCAGGAGGCTGAGGCAGGAGGATCACTTGAGCCCGGGAGTTCACGGCTGCAGTGAGCCATGATCATGCCACTGTACTCCAGTCTGGGTGACAGAGCAAAACCCTATCTCTAAAAAAAAAAAAAAAAAAAAAAAAAAAAAAAAAACACGTGGCATTGAAATGTAAGAGCAAAATTGAAGTGAAGCAGGTGTAAGAAATCCTGAATTGCCCAACAGTGTCCTACACACACCCTTAGGCACAAGTAGAACAGGGACAAGAAAAGGGATTTTTTGTTTTGTTTTGAGACGAAGTTTTGCTCTTGTTGCCCAGGCTGGAGCACAATGGCATGATCTCGGCCCACTGCAACCTCCACCGCATGGGTTCAAGCGATTCTCCTGTGTCAGCCTTGCGAGTAGCTGGGATTACAGGCAACCCCCGCCATGCCTGGCTAATTTTTGTACTTTTAGTAGAGACAGGGTTTCACTGTGTTGAGTAGGCTGGTCTTGAATTTTTGACCTCAGATGATCCACCTGCCTCGGCCTCCCAAAGTGCTGGGATTACAGGCATGAGCCACCACGCCCAGCCAGAAAGGGAACTTTTATCAAGAGTATTTTGACATTGATATTCATCCATTCATGCATGCAGCATCTGCTGGGTGTCTGCGACATACCAGGTCACACCTGGGGACAGGACAGGGGAAACCCAGTCTAAGTCTCTGCCCTACTGGACCTGGCTTCTGGGGGCAGACAGACAGTCAACAGCTCCAGCAATGAGAGGCGCTGTGGGGCCGTGACTCACAGAGACGCTCCCAGGACCAGGGAGGGGTGCTGGGTGACAGGCAGGGGCTTTAAGATGCGAGGGAGGGGCCGGGCGCGGTGGCTCAAGCCTGTAATCCCAGAACTTTGGGAGGCCAAGACGGGCAGATCACGAGGTCAGGAGATCGAGACCATCCTGGCTAACACAGTGAAACCCCGTCTCTACTAAAAAATACAAAAAACGAGCCAGGCGAGGTGGCGGGCGCCTGTAGTCCCAGCTACTCAGGAGGCTGAGGCCGGAGAATGGTGTAAACCCCGGGGGCGGAGCTTGCAGTGAGCTGAGATCAGGCCACTGCTCTCCAGCCCGGGCGACAGAGCTAGACTCCATCCCAAAAAAAAAAAAAAAAAAAGATGCGAGGGAGGGACAAGTGCACACCTGGGAGGCCAGCCTGGGAGGCCGCCCGAGGAGCCAGCAGGAGCCAGGGCAGGGTGGAGGGCGGGAGGCTGGACCATGGGGCGACCTTTGAGGACTTGGGCTTTTTCTCTGAATAAGGTGGAAAGCCACTGGAGGGTTCTGCTACTTCCAGAGGAGAGGAAGAAGGATGAGGAAGGTGAGATCTCGCTGCCCCTCTAGCTGCTCAGGTCAGGATGCACTTGGTCAGGAAAGGCCACTGTGAGGATGACCCCTCTGTTTCCCATGCTCTGGACCCTGAGGGGCTGCTTGGCCTGGGAAACCGGGCGATTCTTATGCTGAGAAAATTGGTGCTGAGCATCAGCTGCACTTAAATAATTTGGTTGAACTACACGAAATTGCTGATAGGTGGCTGTTTTGACTAAAAAGAGGCAATTTCATATCATTCAATCAAGTAGGATGAAAGGCCACCCGGCTGCGGAGGTTAGGTGGGCGAGCAGAGTGTGATGGACTGGGCCCTGGCCAGCAAGGACTGACAGGAGGGAGAGAACCAGGCAGGGTAAGTCGCCTCCTGCTCCCTCACCATGGAGCTGCTTGACTCTGTCCAAAGTCCATTAGTTCAATGCCCCCAGCCGCTCGTATTTAGACAACAGCACAGAAAGTGTCCTTTAAAATGACACTCCATGCTATATGGACAGGAACTCACACAGAGCCCTCTTTTCATTTACTGACACTCAGATAAATCGCCCATAGGATGCCTGGAAAAGCCGTGAGGATGACGCTTGTAGGTCAGAGCCAGGTGCAGGACCGGGAGCCATTGCACAGACAACCCCATGGCTCTGCCCCAAATGCCACAGCCTGCCTAGCTGGGTGGGGAAGACAGGAATGCCCCCGCTGTAGTAGAAGTCAGCAGCTCTTTTTGGAAGTAGTTTGGCAGCACTTATTCAAAATGCTTCATTGTCCTGCAACCCGGCAATTTCATGTCTAGGAATGGAAATAGCAAGCTGGCTTGGATGACTCAGTCAACATCTCCATCATTAGCAGAGCTCATGTCAGTTTTCTAAAAGACAGAAGCCAGAACAAGTGAGGAAATTTAGCAAGGTTGTGGGACATAAGAGCATTAAACAAAAATCAACCGTATTTTTTTTTAAGACGGAGTTTCGTTCTTGTCACGCAGGCTGGAGTGTGCAATGGAACGATTTCAGCTCGCTATAACCTCCGCCTCCCAGGTTCAAGGGATTCTCCTGCCTCAGCCTCCCAAGTAGCTGGGATTACAGGTGCCTGCCATCACGCCCGGATAATTTTTGTATTTTTAGTAGAGACAGGGTTTCACCATGTTGGCCAGGCTGGTCTTGAACTCCTGACCTGAGGTCCGCCTGCCTCAGTCTCCCAAAGTGCTGGGATTATAGGCTTGAGCCACCACGCCTGGCTAAATCAATTGTATTTTTATGTATTTACAAGAAACAATTGGAAATTGAGAAATTTTAAAACACCACCCACAAAGGCATCACCTAGTATGAAATACTAAGGATAAATTTGACAAAAGAGATGTCAGGTGTATAAACTGAAAACTACGAATCATGAACTGCACACTAAAGATGGTTTGGATGGTACATTTTATAGTATGTGATTTTACCACAATAAAAATTAAATAGAATAAAAGGACAGAAAACAAAACAAAAATCCCAAAATATTAACTGTGGTTGTTTCTGAGTAGTGGGATGATGGATTTTTCCCCCTTAGTTTCTGTATTTTTGTCCTTTTCAAATCCTCTCTAATGCACAAGTGTTACTTTTGCAAAACAAAGTAGCAAATGTAAGAAGCCACGTGTGCTCCTTTCTGCTTGCAGTATAATTTCACAAAGCCCTGACTCTTCCACAATATGTAGCTCTCCAGAAAGATGCTTTGAAGACAAAGTAGGACAGAGTGCATGGCCCCCACATCTCTTGCCTGAGTCACTACTTTCCTTCAAAGATAAATGACCCCATGTGGGATGATCATTTGAGGCCAAGAGTTTGAGACCAGCCTGGACAACATGGCAAGACCCTGTCTCTATTTTAAAATTTTTATTTTTATTTTTGAGACAGAGTCTAGCTCTGTCACCCAGGCTGGAGTGCAGTGGCAGGATCTTGGCTCACTGCAACCTCCCCAGTTGAGGTTCAAGTGATTCTCCTGCCTCAGTCTCCTGAGTAGCTGGGATTATAGGCATGCGCCATCACGCCCAGCTAATTTTTATATTTTTAGTAGAGATGGGGTTTCATCATGTTGGCCAGAATGGTCTCCAACTCCTGACCTCAAGTGATCCACCTGCTGCAGCCTCCCAAAGTGCTGGGATTACAGGCATGAGCCACCATGCTTGGCCTTAAAATTTTTTTTAAGTAGCTGGGCATGGTGGCGCATGTCTAGCTGCTTGGGAGGCTGAGGCAGGATGATCACTTGAGCTTAGGAGTTTGAGGTTACACCGTGAGCTATGATCAGACAACCCTGAACAGTCGGCTCTGAGTCCCTTCCTGGTGGCCATGATTGCTGATTGAATTTTAAAAAATCAGTCACTGCACTCCAGCCTGGATGACAGAGCAAGACCCTGACTCAAAAAAAAAAAAAAAAAAAAAAAAAAAAAAAATTATTGGCCGGGCGCCGTGGCTCATGCCTGTAATCCCTGCACTTTGGGAGGCTGAGGTGAGTGGATCACGAGGTCAGGAGTTCAAGACCAGCCTGGCCAAGATGGTGAAACCCCGTCTCTACTAAAAATACAAAAAAATTAGCCGGGCATGGTGGCACGCGCCTATAATCCCAGCTACTCCGGAGGCCGAGGCAGAGAATTGCTTAAACCTGGAGGAGCAGAGGTTCCAGTGAGCTGAGATCACGCCACTGCACTCCAGCCTGGGCGACAGAGCGAGACTCTGTCTCAAAAAAAAAAAAAAAAAAAATTGCCTATTCCTTCACATAAGATAATGTGATGGGGTTCGTGATGATGCCTCTGTCGTCTATAAGCAGATGTACTCTACCACCACACCTCGATGTGACTCTGCTTCAGTGTCACATCCGAGCACGTCGATGTGCTCTTGCCCATATTAACCCCCACTCCGTACACAAGCAGTGAGCTGAAACACGGTGTTGGAGGAGCCTGACAGAGCTGCTCCCAGGCTGTTGGCCTTCATCTGTAGTCCTCAGTCAGACTTCAGAATAAAACTAACTTCAGTTATTTGAAAGCTGGATTTTTTCTCCTTTAGTCAACAGTCATGACCACCATGAGGGAACTCCAAGCCCAACTGCCCAGCGTTGTCTGAAACATCACCGGGACCCGGGGCCTTGGTACTGGCCTGGGCCCTTTGAGTCCCTCTGGCCCCCCAGTGGCTACAGACAACTGAGTGAGTCTCTCCTCCCACACGGCTGGTGGTCTTGAGATTTATTCACACGCAGTTGCTATGACTCCTTGATGAAGGGGTAAGTTATTCCTGGCGACTGTTATTTCTTGAGAAGGGGATTTCTCCTTGCTGAAAGATACTAGGAAGAAATGATCGTGTGAGGTGTCTGATTGGCTAGGTTGTGGCAGTGCTCTCCCTCCCTTTCCATTGGACTCTGTAAGCGAGGCTCCGCGGGACAGAAGCCATGAAAATCTATGAGAGTTTGACCTGAGTCAACTCCAAAGACCAGGAATATTTGCTCCTTCCAACTAGATTCTGATTTGGCATCCCTCGGTGATTAGAGGGCTCACGGAAGTGTTGGAGATGCAATCCTTTCAACGCACAGAGGTCCCACAGGAAATTCCTTGTCACAAGCAGTTGACAATTGGCTCTTCTGGGGACACACACATGGGGGTTGGTCCCACAGTACTCTGAGGCCCCACAAGTTTTTAGATAACCAGAGAGAGAAACAGAGACAATGATTTAACACTGAAATGACCCAACGTTGGATTTTCAAACATTAAGGCATGCCAGGTTTTCTGGGACTACAGTCTGGGACTACATATTATTGCCCATTCTTGCCCACACGTTTAAACTGATGGACAAATAACATCAAGAAAACTTCAGAGTTCGAGCAACCAATCTGCAACTACAGAGTTAACATGTAGAGTCTTCTAAGTTCTCTCTCTTTTTTTCTTTTTCTTTCTGACTACATTGAATCTGCTGACTTTTCTTTTTTTTTTTTCGAGACAGAATCTCGTTCAGTTGCCCAGGCTGGAGTGCAGTGGTGCGATCTTGGCTCACTGCAAGCTCTGTCCCCCGGATTCATGCCATTCTCCTGCCTCAGCCTCTCGAGCAGCTGAGACTACAGGCACCTGCCACCTTGCCCGGCTAATTTTTTCTATTTTTTAAGTAGAGACCGGGTTTCACCATGTTAGCCAGGATGGTCTCCATCTCTTGACCTTGTGATCTGCCCGCCTCAGCCTCCCAAAGTGCTGGAATTACAGGCATGAGCCACTGCGTCCAGCCTCAATCTGCTGAATTTTCTAGAGCTTTTGAGATAAAACTCATTGTTTATGGTATTACTAGTTCGAGACTACTTGGAGATTTTGTTTTTCTTACACAATTCAGTGAGTTCTAACTAAAATGTATACACTGAATTTTTAACTCTAAACTCATGTAAAACTAAAAAAAAAAAAAAAAAGGTAAAAGAGGTTTTAAAAATCTAAGCAAATAAAGTTTAGCCATGTGAACATGTCCCAGTGTTGTCAGAAATGTAACTTGGGGCCAGGCATGGTGGCTCACCCCTGTAATCCCAGCACTTTGGAAGGCCAAGGTGGGCAGATCACTTGAGGTAAGGAGTTCGAGACCAGCCTGACCAACATAATGAAACCCCATCTCTACTAAAAATACAAATATTAGCTGAGCTGGTTGTGGGTGCCTGTAATCCCAGCTATTCAGGAGGCTGAGAACCAAGATTCACTTGAACCTGGGAGGTGGAGGTTGCAACGAGCCAAGATTGTGCCACTGCACTCCAGCCTGGGCAACAAGAGCGAGATTCTGCCTCAAAAACAAAATTGTAACTTGGATCCAAACATCTTTTATAAACCAGTGAGTTTCTTATTAGTATTTCATGACTAAAATTCTAAAATGAAAGCTATAAGACATTTGTGTGTGTGCATGTGTGTTTGATGTGTTTACAAATATGTATGTTTATGTTATATGTTGTGTCTACATGGTACCAAATGACTTATAAATGAGTGCTCCTAAATTAGTAAGCCCAAATATTTTTGAAGTTCATCTAACTTAAGTAAATCTCTAAGAAATAAGATGACTTTGAAATTGGTGGTAAAATAAGAAATAGAAATGTCTTCAGAATTGTCAGCATACATTTGCCTGGGTTGAGTGGTCAGACAGGTTTATATAAGCTGATAAATATTTTAAGGTGTCAGGGTTTAGCATGAAGACTATAAAACTATAAACCCAGCCAGAAACAGAATGACCTTTGTGTAATTTTTTTATAAGAAAAATTATTTCATATTGTTGGTTTAAGAAAAAGAGCTAAATCTTCTGAGTTATCAGAAAAATAGCCATATATATTTAACTTTAATATTCTTACTTAGGTGAACACCTAATATTCACAGGCTGTAAAAATGGTTAGCAGGAAAATAACTTAAAAATGATGATTCATGGCCGGGCACGGTGGCTCAAGCCTGTAATCCCAACATTTTGGGAGGCTGAGACGGGCAGATCACGAGGTCAGGAGATCGAGACCATCCTGGCTAACACGGTGAAACCCCCGTCTCTACTAAAAAATACAAAAAATTAGCCGGGGGTGGTGGCGGGAACCTGTAGTCCCAGCTACTCGGGAGGCTGAGCCAGGAGAATGGCATGAACCTGGGAGGCAGAGCTTGCAGTGAGCCAAGATCGCGCCACTGCACTCCAGCCTGGGCGACAGAGCAAGACTCCTTCTCAAAAAAAAAAAAAAAAAAAAAAAGATGATTCACTTTGTCTAATATCTCAGTTTTTATAATTAATCTAGGCAAAGACCTTATCTTGAAGGTCTAGAAAAGCAATTTACTAAATAAGTAAATGTCAATGGGATAAATGCCTATAAATAAACTTTTCATGTTTGAAATCTTAAATGTCTCCATTTCCAACTAAGAAAAATTATATTACATGTTTCTACAAATTATAATATGAGCTGGGCCCGGTGACTCATGCCTGAAATCTCAGTACTTTGGGAGGCTGAGGCAGGCAGATCACCCAAGGTCAGGAGTTCAAGACCAGCCTGGCTAACATGGCAAAACCCCATCACTACAAAAATACAAAAATTAGCCAGGTGTGGTGGCATGCACCTGTAGTCCCAGCTACTTGGGAGGCTGAGGTGGGAGAATCACTTGAACCTGGGAGAAGGAGGTTGCAGTGAGCCAAGATCATGCCACTACACTCCAGCCTGGGTGATAGAGCAAGACTCCATCTCAAAAAAATTATAATATGGTTCTCATCAATAAAATTCTAATATGTGACAGATAATTCAAGATTTCTGGCTTCCTAGGTTTTCACTAAATTTAAGTTTATTTACTAAGAGTTAAAAATTATAATTTATATATGATTTCATATATAAATGTGCCAAAAATGTGTTTTTAATTTAAAAATTCTTTAAAAGGCATAAAAATGTGTTCTTTATTGAGAAAAAATAATTTTTGTCTAATTTTCAGTTTTTTTAAAAACATGAAACAAAATTAAAAGAAGCCAGGAAGTAGGAGGGAGAGATGTAAAGAAGTTTATGGATATGAAGTTGTATTTTTGGTAAGAAAAATTTAAAAAAGAGAGAGAGAATAATTTTGTATGAGAAAGAATCTTGTATGGCGAAGTTCTTGTCCTAAAGTAAAATGACTGATTATAGGACAAAGCAAAAAGTCCAAGCATAACTTAAATGGCCTGTGTAAGTTGTGATAAGTTTTATGAAAAGAAAATTTTATAAAAGGAATTTTGTATGTGATTAAGTTAGCTATAATTTTAAATAATTATTTATAACAATCTTTCTAAGGTTTGAGCTTTGATATTAAAAATACACTACTATTGCTGGGCACGGTGGCTCATGCCTGTAATCCCAGCACTTTGGGAGGCCGAGGCAGGTGGATCACAAGGTCAGGAGATCAAGACCATCCTAGTTAACAACGTGAAACCCCGTCTTTACTAAAAATATAAAAAATTAGCCGAGTGTGGTGGCAAGTGTCTGTAGTCCCAGAACTTTGGGAGGCCAAGGCAGGCAGATCATGAGGTCAGGAGATCGAGACCATCCTAGTTAATAATGTGAAACCCTGTCTCTACTAAAAATACAAAAAATTAGCCAGGTGTGGTGGCAGGCGCCTGTAATCCCAGCACTTTGGGAGGCCGAGGCGGGCGGATCACAAGGTCAGGAAATCGAGACCATCCTAGTTAACAACGTGAAACCCCGTCTCTACTAAAAATACAAAAAATGAGCTGGGTGTGGTGGCGGGTACCTGTAATCCCAGCACTTTGGGAGGCCAAGGCGGGCGGATCACAAGGTCAGGAAATCGAGACCATCCTAGTTAACAATGTGAAACCCCGTCTCTACTAAAAATACAAAAAATTAGCCAGGCGTGGTGGCAGGCACCTGTAGTCCCAGCTACTCAGGAGGCTGAGACAGGAGAATGTCATGAATCCGGGAGGCGGAGCTTGTGGTGAGCCAAGATCGCGCCACTGTACCCCAGCCTGGGTGATAGCGCGAGACTCCGTCTCAAAAAAACAAAAAAACACTACTACAAAACTAAAAATTGGTTCCCTATATTAAAACAAAGTTTTCTTAAAGTCTTGATTTGCTCTTAATAAAATTATAAGAGGTTTTGATTCTTATCTGTTTCTTTTTTTAAACTTCTCAAATTTACATCTCAGAAGTTCAACTTTTGCCATGTAATATGCAGTCATATATCATTGCCTTCTGTTCCCTCTCCCCTTGAAAAGGCATATCTTTTTGTTTGGCTGGGATTGTAACTCTCTCCTTCAATCTTCATCAACTCCCGTTCTAACTTTGCTGCTGTGGTCTGATGCTTAAATGTTTATCTTCACAGTTTAGAAAAGCAATGTTTTCCTCCAGTATAATTTGATTCTGCACTGTTGGCTTTTCTTTTTGTTTCCTTTCTTTTTCAAACAGGGTCTTACTTTGTCTCACTTTGGAGTGCAGTGGCTTGATCACATTTGACTTTTCTTTCTTTTTCTTTGTGTGTGTGTGTATGTGTGTGCAGACAGGGTCTTGCTATATTGATCAGACTGGTTTCAAACTCCTGGCCTCAAGGGATCCTCCTACCTTAGCTTCCCAAAGTGTTAGAATTACAGTGTGAGCCACTGTGCCTGGTTGGCTTTTCTTAACACGTCTGAATTGTTCAATGTAACCAGGATACTTCCCATGCTGTTACTAAGAGTCATGTATTTCCCCGTTCAAGGTACTAGTTTTCTTGTTTACACTCCCCTATAATGTAGTGTACACTCATTACCCTGGACACACTCTCCTGTGTCTGATTAAGTACAAACACCCTTTCTTAATGAAGTTTGATTTCTAGGTTACCTAAACCCAGAAATCAACCTAGAAAGCCACCTATTGCTTCCCATAAGGAGAAGCAATCAGACATTACAAGAGGTTTTTCTTTACCTTTTTAGTAACTGGCCTAAAACGCACACACACAAGATTTTACATTTTGCCAAGATAATTCCTGTGTTGTCTTTACTAGTTTTTTGATAACTTAGAAGAACTGAGCTTTGAAAGGGTTAAGGCTTTTACATCCATGTAACTTTTGTATTGCCTTTGAGGTCTTTTAATTATCACTCTGGTTAAACAAATAACTATTATTTTTCAATGACTTGTGATTCTGTTTTGATCAAGGGCTTTAAACCTTTTGACATTTTTTACGGGTTTCTCCAGGACCAAAATCCTAAATTAAGCCTTTTTGAATTACATGATTAGACTTATTTGGTAAACTGTATGGAAACATTGTCAAATGGTAAGTGATGCTAGACCTTCTTTCAATTACATTTATGGGTATATTATTGCTACAAATGTTCCAAAATTATATAAATTAAAAAAACAAATATCAGTCATAACTTTGTTATATTAAAACCTATTCTAAACCTATGATAACATGGATATGTTATTAATGTGAGTATTTTAAAGGTTGCATACAATTTATAAAAGCCTGATAACCCTTATGTGACACTGTCAGTCATGGTTCTTATTGTTATCTTAAAATGCTACAGGTAACAAAAATAACTACATTTCCTTGTACTGTGGGAATTTTATCAAATTTTAACCATGACTAGTCCAAGTTATGTCATTCAAAGTTATTGTTCTAAATTCTTCTCTGCAAACATTTACAATCAGCTCTAGTCCAAAATTTCTTTTCCTAAAAAAGACTCTAATAAGTATGGCTACAGAAAAAGGGGGAAAATAGTACAATTAATATAAAAATAGGCCATCTCAAAAAATAAAAAAAAGAACACAGATCATCTCAACATCATTAATCATTAGAGAAATGCAAATCAAAACCACAGTGAGATACCACCTCCCACCCAATAGGATGGCTGTTATTAAAACAAAATGAAACAAAACAAAACATAACAAGTTAAGGCTGTGGATAAATTGGAATCTTTGTGCGCTGCTAGTGGGAACATTGTCTTGGAAAGAGGTATGGCAGTTTCTCAAAAAATTAAAAGCAGAATGACCCCAGAGTGGATACCACAATCTTTCTTCTGGGTGTACTCCCAGCAAAACCAAAAGCAGGGTCTCAAAGGGATGTTTGCACATCTTTGATGCTCACAGCAGCATTAGACACAGTAGCCAGGGGCCATCAACAGATGACTGAATAAGCAAAGTGTGGTCAGCGCATCCCAGGAACTATGATTCTGCCTTAAAAAGGAAGGAAATTCTGCCATATGCAACAGTGTGGACGAACCTTGAGAACATGAAGTCAAGCGAAATAAGCCAGGCACAGAAAGACAAACACCGCTTGGCTCCACTTACACGAGGCATCCAAAGTAGTCAAACTCATAGAGACAGGCAGTAGAAGGGTGGACACCACGGGCTGTGCGGAGAAGGGAATGGGGAGTTGGTGTTTAATGGGGACAGAGTTTCGGATTTGCAAGATGAAAAACTTCTGGAGACCCAGTGTGATCCGCAATGTGAATGGACTTAGCGCTGTGGAATTACACGCTTAAAAATGGTTAAGAAAGATACTTCATGTGTATTTACCACAACTGACATTTTGTTAGGCCAGGCACAGTGGCTTATGCCTGTAATCCCAACACTTTGGGAGGCCGAGGTAGGAGAATCACTTGAGGCCAGGAGTTCAAGACCAGCCTGGGCAACATAGCAAGTCCCCCATCTCTACAAAAAATTAAAAATTAGCCGGGTGTGGTGGCGCACACCTGTGGTATCAGCTAGTTGGGAAGTTGAAGCTGGGGCAGGAGGATCCCTTGAGCCCAAGAGGTAGAGGCTGCAGTGAGCCATGATCACACCACTGCACTCCAGCCTGGGCAAGAGTGAGACCGTCTCAAAAAAAAGAAAAGAAAGAAATTTTTAAAGGTAAACCATGATGATTGCACAATTGACTGTACTTAATGCCCCTAAACTGTACACTTAAGAATGTTTAAAATGAGGCTGGAGGCAGCGGTTCACTCCGATAATTCCAGAACTTTGGGAGGCAAAGGCAGGAGGATCACTTCAGGACAGGAATTCGAGACCAGCCTTGGCAACAAAGGGAGAACTCATCTCTACAAAAAAGTTTTTAAAAAATTAGCTGGGCCTGATGGTGCGTGCCTGTAGTCCCAGCTACTCCATGGACTGCGGGGGGAGGATCCCTTGATCTCAAGAGGATGAGGCTGAAGTGGGCTATGATCGTGCCACTACCCTCAAGCCTGGGTGATCGAGTGAGACCTTGTCTCAAAAAAACAAACAAACAAAAAAAAAAAAACAAGCACAGATCATATCGTACGGTGGCTTGTTTCTGAATTCCTCCTTTCCAGCAGTCTGCCGCAGTGTGCTTGCTCCATGAACCTGCGCACTGCGCTGCGAGGCCCCGCAGCCCGGTGGCCTCCCCAGTGGCCTCTCCCGTGGTGGCCTTGTCTGGTGCCTGGTCCATGCCAAGAGTGGCTGTGCAGTTGCAGCCCTCCTAGGCCTGGGACCCTCGCGGCTGGCGCTCTAGGTTGCTGCACCGAAGGGCACCTGCATTGGAAACTAGTGGCTTTGCCAGGCGCCTTCCCAAGGGACTGGTGCGTGTGCCTTCCTTCTGCAGGGTCTGCACACCCGCCCCCAGCCCGCCGACCACAGCGGGGCAGGGGGACTCGCTCTGCGGGGCTGGCTGCACTAGCTCACCACACAGTCCCTTCTCTTTCCCCTTGGCGGGGCGTCTGCCTGTGGCTTCGGAAGGTTTCCTTTGCCCCAGGCCGGGCCGTGGCACCAGGTTCCCAGCCTGAAGCCGGTGGGCCCTTCGGTCTGCGGGCTGGGGTCTTCACTTAGCTCAGAGAAATGCTCTTTCATGTCATGTTCTCACCTCCGTCCGTCCCTCCCTCTCCGTCTGCAGCTCCTGGGACTCAGAGGCTGTGTCCCGAGTTTCCTTTCCCCGTCTCCGGCTCCAGGCCTCGTGTGAGTCTTGCACCAGCTCCCCGCCGCCCTGTTCGTCTGCACTGGGACCTCAGCGCTCTGGCTCCGGAAAGCCCTTTTGTGCCGCACTTTGATCACGTCAAATGAGCCTCTTTGATGATGAGGCGCCTGGTCCCTCCTCCGCGGCTCCGCCTGTGGGTCCAGGCAGGGCCTACCTCTGGCTACCGAGCCCCCCAGGGCTGTTGTGGTCTGGCGGGGTGGGGGCGGTCCCGGCCTCCAGAGGCCTGCAGGAGTGGAAGGCAGCGCAGCCTCCACCGCCAGGCGGGAGGCAGGACGGGCCCAGCTCCTGGGGATCTGCACAGAGGTAGCCAGAGCCCTGGGGCCTTCGTGGCCCAGGATGTGAGTCATTCTCCACACGCGAGAAGCGCGGGTGCCGATGTGGGGCGGGACGGGGTGCTGAGTGGGGGGACTGGATCCAGCTGTGGAAATGGTAACATGTGGGATGAGGGCTGAGGGGCCCGGGGGTGATCCCGGCCACCATGGGGGAGGCTGGCTTCAGGACCCTGGGCTGCCCAGCCCTGCCCGGTGAGAGGCCTCCCGCCTGAGTGGACGTGTCCCATGGCCTGGGCGCTCTCCCAGGACCTGTCTCCTGCCCACGGTTGATGAGTGTGTCCTTGCCAGTCCTCGGGTTCAGGCGCCCTTGGGCCACCCCAAACCTGTGATGCACAAGGAAGCCACCTGGCCATTCCATCAGAGCAAGGATGCTGGATGCTGCAGCCCCGGGGGCTTCTCGGCAGCCTTTTCCAGTCTCCTCCGTGCTTCATTTGGGCTTCCTTCTTCCACAGAAGGCTTTCAAGCAGACACTTCCTGGTTCCCAGATCAACAGCAGGATAACAGTATTGCAGCTGAACAGGTGACCCCCACAGGCAATACCTTCTAGCCTAGAGTGAGCTTCCTAGGGCCCCTGCCTCTGCCCCTACAGATGCTCCACAGCGCCTCTCTACCCAGAGGAGAAGCCCCCGGTGCCACCCAGCTGCCGCCCCAGCCCCCTGGCCCAGAGCCGCACTGACACCACTGTCCCTAGCAAGCCCTCCCGTGGCTCCGTGCCTCCTGCTGGCTGCCCTCCTCTCAGAACGCCACCCCAAGACTCAAATCCTAGCCCCTGAATCCACCAGGGCTGGGGAGCCATGAAGAATGTCACAGGGCAGGTCCCGTCCTCCCGGGCCTCAGTTTCCCCTTTTGTATAAAGGTCTTCCAGCCCTGGCATCCAGATGCTCTCCATCTGAGACCTCACAGGTCCCTGTTGACCTCAGGGACTCCTTGGAAGACCCTGGGTCTGGGGGGTCTGATGGGGAAGGGGTGAGCCCTGCTGGGTCTTGGGACAGTTGGAGTTGGGCCTGTGACCACCATGAGGCCCACACCACCTGGCTGCTGCTGCCTGGCCTGCAGGGGTTAATGGGTCTGGCCACCCCAGGGACCAGGCTCCCGTGTGGAACCTCCTCTCTGCACCCTGGGGCCTGGTTTCTTCGGAGACGCGGCAGGCAGAGCTGTTGCCAAGCAGAACCAGCAGGTGCAGTCCCGGCAGCCGAACACCAAGGACGCAGCAGGCGGCCCTGGCAGCAGTGGGTGCGGGAGGTGCTGCTTCACCACCTGAGAGGGGCTCTGCACCCACAGCAGGCCCCTGCCATGACTTGGTCCCAGGCTGGGTCAGACAGCGCAGTCAGGACGCACCTCTCGAGCCAGGCTAGGCAGGGCTGACTCATTGCTCCCTCCTCTGACGGTATGGGAATAAGAGGTGGGAGAGGATGGCCCAGGGAGGCGGGAATCTCCAAGGCATGTGTGCATGGGGCCCCGCCCACACCATCTAGCCTGCAGGTTGGCCTCTGTGCACAGGTCACTCTGCCTGGAAAGTGGTGGCAGGGATGGTGGTGTGGCTCCCTGTATCCTCTGCCTGAGTGAGTGCCTGCTGCCCAGGGCCTTCCCAGAATTGGGGGAACACATTGGCACAGCCAAGGATGTGCAGGTCTGTGGGACACTTCCTGCAGAAGTAACTAGGCAACCCAGCCCCACTCATGACACCTGCTATACCTGCCGCACCTACTCACTGCTCACTCCATGCCTGATGGCCTCCCATGGGTCTCAGGACAGCCCCTGCCAGGCCCTTGCCTGGGGCCCCCTCCTCAGCTGCTGATGCTATTTTCTATCTCTTGTCCTGTGGGGTAGCCTGGATCATTTCTTCTCACCTATCTTCTAGTTCACAAATTCTCTCTTTAGCAGTGTCTAAGAGTGGCTGCCAAACTACTTCTGGAGTGTTTAGTTTGAAGGTTGTATTTTTTTTTTCATTTCCAGAAGTTCTACTTGGTGCTAGGTTGAAGTTTGTTTGGCCTATCGGCTTTTCCAAGCTGTCTTTGAGCACAGCAAGCTTTTTACAATCCATGTCTGAGCATTCCAGTATACTCAGATGCCTCTGCATACATTTCCTATGGTTTTCAATCATGGTGCCAGGTTCCCCTGTTGTGCTTGGTTTGATTGTGGTCTACTCACTGACCTTGAAAAATCATTCATGAGGTGTACAGAGGTCTACGACAAAGGTGATTTGCATTTGGTTCCACCAGGAACCTAGGGAACTGCAAGTTAGGTAAACACTGTTTAAAAGGAAACTCGAAGCCTGCCTGCCGTCTTTTGGCCAACCTGGTGGTGGAAACACGGGCTTCACGTCCACACGAGTCATGGTGTACATGACTCCTCAGGGGCTGCCCTTCTGCCTGAACTGCCTGGCCAACTCCTTGGGGCCAAGGCAGGAGGCGGGTTTAACCCCTGCCCCCACCCTGAGGGCACAAGCCTTGGGCCTGTGAGCAGCCGATGGCAAGCAGGGTCTCCTACCAGCTCCTCTGTGTGTCCCTGCAGACCTGGCTCAATACCGTGGAGGAGCTGATGGGAGGACTCCAGCCGGAGTGAGAGAGACTGCCCCTGGAGTGCACACCATAGCTCATTTGCACGGCTTCCTGGAGTCCACAGCAGCAGTGCTCACTGGAGTCCATAGCAGCAGTGCTCAACAGACATCCAGAGTAACTTCTGAGCAACCAGCAGGTCTTAAGGAATTACCAGGTCAAAATTTTTATTCATTCATTCATTTATTCATTTGTTCTGCCTGTGCAAGGCAGCCTCACTCCCAGGCTGTCAGCAGGACTTTTTTCTTCTTTTTTGTACAGATCTGGTTCTTGGCTTTGCTCCTTGACTCAGTTGACCTCCTGCCCCTCACAGCAGGGTAAAGACTTGCACGTCACAGACAGCTTGGAGTCAGCCCTGGAGTCGGCCTTCCATGCCCAGCCCTGAGGCCACCATGCCATGTTCCAGTTGGCTCAAGCAGTGAGAGGCAAAACCAGCTCCAGGGCCAGGTGGAAGGGCTGCTTCTCTCCCGCCTCCAGTCTCTCAAATGCTGACCTTGCCTCTGAATGAACAAGCAAAACAAAGGAATAAATGAATGAATAAAAATTTTGAACTGTTAATTCCTTAAGACCTTGATAGGTATTCGTGGGCAAGCAATTTTATACTATTTTATAAAACTGTTTTCAGCTATTTGTAGTCAGAGTCAGGTGCCAGGTACCTAGACACCCCCCTCCCCATTCCCAGGAAGGTTTTGGCCAAACCTGCATCCACCAACTTGGCAATGCGTTCGAGGCCCTGGCAGGCCCTGACTCAGCAGGACCGTCTCACCCTCCACAGCCACCACAGCCATGTGGGCCAACACCCAGCACATGCCCCACTGCCTCACGCCTCTCTGCCGGCGCGGTTCTCCCCCAGTCTGACTCTAAATGCAAAAGGAACAGCACCCAAAGAACAAGGGAGGCCGGAATGTTGACGTTATTAAATCAAATATACAGAGTGCTTCCTTTAATATGTACACATTTACAAAAATGCACTTTCACGACGAGGGGCGGCCGGGGCTGGCAGGTGGGCAGCGCCTGGTGCCACGGCACGCGTGGACAGTTGCGAGGGGTCTGTGTGAAGGCACTTGTCACAAGCTTCAATACTGCCGCCATCCCAGGAGGGGAGAACTGCGCAGCAGGAAGGGCACTTCTGAAAGCACAGTGGAGAGATCGCTGGAGCGGGCGTTCTGGGCAGGAGGAAGCACAGACGGCAGGCAAGGCGGACTGGCCAGCAAGCGCGAGGTCGACCTGCCAGCCTCAGGCCACACCGATGACCTCAGGCCCCACTGACAACCACAGGTGCGCCAACAGCCACAGGCCGTGCTGGAGGCCGGGGCCGCATCAATAACCAGGGTCCCACCGACCACCGTAGGTCCCACTGACAGCCACAGGTCCCACTGACAGCCACGAGTCCCACTGACAGCCACAGGCCACACCATCAGCCACGGGTCCCACCGACAGCCATGGGCCACACCAACACAGCCATGGGTCTCACCAGCACTTTGGCCTGGAGCCACAGAGAAACCCGAGTGAGGAATAAAAGGAAGATTCTGTAAACAGTGCACAACCTCTGGTAACAAACGCTACGATTTGGTGAGGACGCAGACACCCTTTGCTCTCTCCTGCCGTAAGCGAGTGCCACGCACGGAAACTTTACAAAAATAGCAACTATCCGAGAATACTCCATTGTTTTCGGCCTGACAGTTACTGAATAATTTATACAAGGTTAAAGAAACGTAGAAAATAAACATTTGTTTTTTGTTTTTAGTGGTTTTTTTACACAAAATAAAGAAACTATGCACATGGCCTTGGCCTCCAGGTCCAGCAGACGGCATGGCTCCCACCGAGGGCCCTGGGTCCCGGCCCAGCTGGTGGCCGCCCCTACTCCTTGCCAGCGTAGCGGGCCTCATTGATGCTCCTGGCCGCGCGGTTGTCCACTTTGGGGCCCGAGGCCCAGTGGGCCGGCCTCCCTGGCGAGCGGCCAGGGTCTTTGGTGAATTTGTGCGAGAGGAACTTCTCCGCCTCCAGGGAGTCCTCCTCACCGCGGCCTAGATCCTCGTCCTCCTCGTCCTCCCTGACGCCCGCGTGGCCAGCCGGCCCGGGCAGCGCCTCGTCTGCCCTGCGCGGCGGCGGCGTGAAGTTCTTGCACTGGTAGAGCACGTCCTTGTGGCCCCCGCCGCCCCACGGGCCGCCCCCCGGCCGTTCGATGGGGTTGCGGATGGGGTTGAGCGGGGCCCACTGGTTGTTGGTGCTCTCCTCCCGCGGCAGCCGGCTCCTCTCCCGCTCTTTCCTGCGTTTGCGTGTCCACCACACACACAGGACCACACACGCCAGCCACAGCACGCTGAAGGCAGAACA
Source organism: Piliocolobus tephrosceles (assembly GCF_002776525.5). NCBI lineage: Eukaryota > Metazoa > Chordata > Mammalia > Primates > Cercopithecidae > Piliocolobus > Piliocolobus tephrosceles. The sequence continues at coordinate 730,100 of NC_045439.1, read as the reverse complement.
CAGCACGGGCACCAGCAGACCTGGGGACCGGGGAGAAGAGCCGGAGGCACTGAGGCATCCAGGCCTGGGAGGGCCCTGCTGGCCAGGCAGCCAGGCCCCACCCTCTGGTTCCTGGCTTGTGGGGAGGGTCCCAGGATAAGGGCTGGGAAGGTCGGATTGTGGGGCTGGGCGGCTGGGGCAGCAGGTGCCAGGGACTTCTTGTTCCTGGTGGCTGGCAGGATCGGCCGGCTCTGTGCCAATGCCTGAGTTGCCCGCCTGGCACCTTCCCAGGGGCCCACCTCCCGTGCTCACCTGTGGAAGAGCCGCCCATAACGACTGTCTCCACCTTGACCTCGGTGACGGCCAGGAGCAGTGAGCCGTTCCCCCGCTGGGTGATGGCGGCCACGATGGCGTGGGCCGCGCCCTGGATCAGGCTGCTGTCAGGCAGGTCCCTCGCAGGGCTGAAGGACTGCGGCCAAGAAAGGCGTTGGGGGGATGGCCCGAGGGCCCCAGACTCCCAGGAGCCTGCCCCCAATACTGAGGCTCTGGCCACGCTGGAGCATGGTGGGCACACAGGAGAGCCCGAGGTCCTGCAGTGGGGACCTCACCACCAGGCAGGGAGTGGGGAGTGGCAGGGGGAGGACTGGAGGGTGGCCCCATTCGGAAGCACAGGAGAGCCCGGGGTCCTGCGGTGGGGGCCTCACCGCCAGGCAGTGAGTGGCGGGGGGAAGTGTAGGGGTGGAGGGTGGCCCCGTCCAGGCGCACAGGAGAGCCTGGAGTCCTGCGGTGGGGACCTTACCACCAGGCAGTGAGTCGGGGGGGTGTGGCCCCATTCACTGACACCTGCTCCGAGATGGCCATCCCTTCTCGTCAGCTCCCAGCCCTCACCCCCACCTATGGGCCACGCCCCAAGGGCACCACAAACCTAGTGCCTTCACGAGGCCACAGCAACCCGGGGCTGGGCCCCTGCCTCCACCACGTGCCTGATGGCGCCATGACCCGTGCTGGCATGCTTCTCACACCTTCCCCCTGCCCCTACTGCCCTTCCATCACCCAGCAGCACCCACCCATGTCCCCCACCCCATCTGCAGCCTCAGGGCACCAAAACACAGCACGTCCTCCTGTGCCTGGCCATGGCCTCCACGTGCCACGCTGTGCCATGGCCATACCCACTGCTCTGCACACACACCATGTTCCAGAACATTCCCTCCCCTCTCCAGGCACATCCCCACCCCAGTCTCACCCAACCCCCTTGGTATCCACTCACATCTGACACCCCCCAAGGCCAGGGCAGGTGCCAGTCCCAAAGTAGGCCTCCCAGGGCGGACTAAGCCCGCAGACTCTCCTGCTGCCTGTGACGTGGGGACACAGAGGCAAAGACAGAGCAGGGGACCAGGCGAGGATGCAGCTGCAGGGGAAGCGGGCTCCACACGACAGCCCTGCATGTCCCCAGTGCTGGCTGGGCCCAGGGAGTAGTTCTACGAGCCTGCAGCATGGGCAGTGAGGGGCCGCGGCCCCAGCCTGGGGAGACGTGCCTGCCTGCGGTCCCTCCGCACCACAACTAGCCTCGCCAGAGCCTCTGCCCAGCACAGTCAGGACCTGCATAGGATGGGACCCAGGGCCCACCCAGGTGCTGCTCCCGACTGGCACTCACCACGGCCACCTCCACTGCACTGGCCCCCGAGGACGCCCGGTCGCAGAGCAACACCAGCAGGCGGTCCCGTGCCACAGCCCTCGTAGCCGGCAGGGAGCGGATCCCGGAGCATATGGCGCCCACTGTGGTGCCCTGGGCAGAGACAGGCAGTGCATGGGCAGGGCCGTGAACCTGACACCTATGTCCCTGGACTGGCACTGCGGGTACACGCGGGACACATCCTATAGCCCGCCCAGGAGAGCACAGCAGGGATGCCAAGGGTCTAGTGGGGACAGCCTCCCACCGGCTGTGCCCTATACCAGGAGGCAGGAGTGACGGTGCCCACTCGCCTGTCCTCATGGCAGAGCCAGCTCCACCTGCAGGCCAGTGCGGGGAGAGGCAGGGCGGGGTACAGTGGGTCTCCTCCAGTTCTGAGCCCCTCCTGGGAGACGGGGGCCCAGCTCCAAGCACACAGCAGACAAAGCTGGGTCCTTGGCTACGGCAAAACTGCCCACAGCGCTGCAGCCCAAGAGGTGGGGTGAGGCAGCCATGGCACCGTCAGTCCAGGCCCTCAGGACAGCTGGACAAATAGGCACCCCCAGCTGGTTGCTCTCCCGGCCTCCTCTGCCACCCACACCTAGCACCAGGCCCAATGCCCCTCTCATCTCACTCTACAGGGCCACTCTCTGTGACCAAGAGTGACTCTGCTCAGCCAACCAGGACCTCCCTGCCCCACGGGGCTAGGCTTTGGCCATGCCACAAGCAGATGCCAGCGTGTGGCCTCTGCAAGCTCAGATGCCACCAGGCCCCTCACCTGGGGCACATGGTCACGGTTGAAACGCAAGGTGAGGCGGGCGCAGTTATTGTCCAGGTGGCCGGAGCGCGGCAGGCAGGGGGTGCGCGGTGGCTCTTCTGTGCCGCACTCCCCCCAGGCCTCACAGGGTGGTCGCAGACACTGGCCTGGGGCCTTCTCCAGGCACCTTTGCCCTGGTGGGCACTGGGCGCTCAGGGCCTCGGGCTGGCCGGCCAGCAGACAAGGCTTCCACCCGCACCACACCTGGGCAGTTACGCACAGGAGGGTCAGATGCAGGCACACAGATGAGGACCCACAGGCAGGCACAGGCCCCATGCCAGGGAGGGACACCACCCAGGTCTGTGAGTCCCAGCCCACCCCCAACCCAGGGCTCCCAGGGAGGCAGGTCAAGCCCACCCCCAACCCAGGCCGCCCAGGGAGGCAGGTCAAGCCCACCCCCAACCCAGGCCGCCCAGGGAGGCAGGCCAAGCTCGACACCAGAAAGGGTAGGCAGAGCAAGGCAGGACCCAGACCAGGCCTCAGTTTTCCCAACTGCACACTGAAGCATGAGGCCTGGCTGAGCTCCCTCCTCCCTGGGTCCCTCAAGTCAGGGCAGACAGCTCTCAGCCCATCCTGACCCCAGCACCCGCCTCCTGATCTCACAGAGTGGTCAGGGTCAGCGTGCACCAGCCTCGGGCAGGGCAGGGCAGGGCAGGAGGCTCACGGGCAGCCCGCACCTTGCTACAGTCACGGCGGCCGTCCAGGCAGCGGCAGCTGTTGCAGTCCTCCACCCAGGAGCTTCCGTGTGGGAACGGAGTGCCCCGGGACCAGCAGGACCTCCCAAACCCGATCACTATGGGGAGAAGGGGCTCGAGGGTCAGCAGTGTGCATTTGGCCCTTGCGGCTGGGTCCCACCCACGCCCCTCAACCCGCCCCAGGCCAGGGCAATCACACGGGGCCTACCTTCCTGGCACCGGGGGCCGGCTCGGCCGGGGGGGCAGCTACAGCGATACCCGTTGATCTCATCCACACACGTGGCCCCATAGGCGCAGGGCGAGGACTGGCATTCGTCAATGTCTGCGGGGAGAGCGGCTGCTGCTGAGCACGGTGAACGGCCGCCACAGGATCAGCACGGCCTCGGGCAGCGGGGAGCCAGTGGCACGCGGGCGCAAGCCCCAGGCCGATGAGAAGCAGCCCCCAGCCCGGCACAGAGGCCTCGCCACCCTGCAGGTCCCACCTGCCCCAGCACCCAAGCTGCCGCCTGTCCGAGGCCTTCCTGAGCCCAGCCTGACCCCGGCCCAACAGCACCCTCCTCCACCTGCTTCTGCAGTGGGCCTGTCCCATCCTGGGTCAGCCCCAGCTGCCGCGTTGGACCAGCCAAGGGGTGCTGGACAGACACCTGGGCCGACACCCAGGGACGAAAGCCCTGCGGCCACAGAGGGGCCCACGTCAGGCTGCATGCCCTAACCCCCACGGCTCCCTTGGCCCCAGTCTGGTCCCCCGGGCTGGCACCCCCCACTTAGTCACTTGGCAGGGTACACCGCAAGAACGCCACAGGGTAGTCATGTGGGGAAACTGAGGCTCAGAGAGAGGCAGGAAGTGGCTGTGGCCACACTGCCCTTCAAGGGACGTGGATGTTGATGTCCTCAGACTGCTGACACCTTGGCTGGGCTGGAAGGGCTCCCAGGCTGGGGCTGTCTGTCATCCCAGGCCACTCACTGATGCGGCAGTCAGGTCCCGCGAAGCCAGCCGCACACTCGCAGCGGAACCAGTTGACGCCATCAACACAGATGCCACCATTGTAGCTACAGAGCAGAGGGTGGGCATCAGGCGGCCCCCCGTGGTATGCCAAGTCCCACCCACCCCTGCTGCGGCCTCCAGGTGCCACTCACCAAGGCAGAGGGTTGCAGTCGTTGGTATCTGGTTTGGGAGAAGGAGAAGGCAGGGGATCAGTACCCACCCCCAAGCGTGCCAGGCACTGTCCAGGCTGGCTCTGCGTGATCAGGCTGTGGGACTGGGTAGGGTCATCATGGAGGGTGCCTTTTGCTGGGGGCAGGGGCAGCCAGGGGAGGGGCTGGCAGAAGGGGATGGGGGGAGAGTCGGGGACAGGGATGTCGTCTGTGGAGAAAAGTGACCCCCGCCCACAGGTCCCTCCCATGCTCACTGTGAGTGCAAGTGCGGCCCTCCCAGCCGTCCCGGCAGATGCAGGAGAAGGAGGCCCCGCTGCCCACGCAGGTGCCCCCGTTCACACAGGGGTTGGGCAGGCAGCTGCTGTTCTTGGCTGTAAGGAGAGGAGGAGGAGGAAGCTTCTCACCTGGCCCTGCGCAGGCCCTGGGTCTCCATACCACGCCCCCAACCCACACAGGGCAGACAGACCCAGGGGCAAGCGGCAGGTGTGGCCCTCAAAAAAGACCCCTCGGCCCATCACGCCTGAGGGAGTGGCGCCGGGGAGGGCCCGTGCCCGGCGGTCACAGGGGCGTCGGGGGCTCCTCACCAACCGCGCAGGTGCTGCCCTTCCAGCCGGGGGGGCAGACGCAGCGGAAGGTGTCCCCGCTGTCGTAGCAGGTCCCGCCGTTGCTGCAGGTGTACGTGTCGCACTGGAACTCGCCTGTGGGCACATGGGCCGCTCAGCAGGTGGGCCCCAGACCGCCAGGGCCAGGGTCGGCGGCCGGGGCCTGTGGGCACTCACGTGAGTGGCAGGTCTTGCCCTTCCAGCCGTCGTCGCACGCACAGTAGAAGTCGTTGACCAGGTCGTAGCAGCGGCCGCGGCTGTGGCAGGGATCGGGAAGGCAGTCGTTGGGATCTGGGGGCGAGGACGCCGGTCAGCAGGCGGGGGGTCACCGGCACTCACGGAGGGCTTCCCGGGGGAGGAAGCCCTGGAGCTGGGCCAGGGGAGGACAGAAAGGGGCAGGGAAGGAGCGTCGTGGGGGTAGCCGGCCCCGGACATGAGGGCAGCCTGGGATTCCACCCCGTGGTGGCGGCACCCTCTGGCCAGGCCCTTCTGGGTACTGGGCCTGCGGCACCCAGACAATAGCCCACCTCAGGGTGATGAGGGGCCCACGGGGGTGGAGGCACAGGACGCGTGGGCGGGCGCTGGGACACTCACTGGTGTCGCAGAGCTCGCCCTCCCAGCCACTGGGGCAGAAGCAGCGGAAGGCGTCCACCTCGTCAATGCACGTGCCCCCGTTGCGGCAGGGCTGGCCCAGGCAGTCATCAATGTCTGCAGAGGCAAGCAGGGTGAGCCAGGGCCTCAGGCCAGCCCAGCCCCACCGCCAGCCCGCTGTTCACAGCCACTCACTCTCATGGCAGTAGGTGCCAGTAAAGCCACTGTCACAGACGCAGGAAAAGTTGCCCCCTGGCTGGCTGACGCAGCGTCCATGGGGGCCACACACGCCGGAGGCTGCTGTGCCAGGCGCCCCGGGCCCTGCATCCGACCCGCAGCCGTCGATCACTATGGCAGGCAGTACGGTCAGGAGTCAGGCCCGCCCCTGCCCACCACCTCCCCCACCACTCCATGCCGCACCCAGCACCTCTGCAGGCCCCGCCAGGGCACGGCTCACGGGGCACGGAGCAGTTCTTGCCACCAAAGTCGTCAGGGCAGGCACAGTAATAGTCACCCTCTAGGTTATAGCAACGAGCGCCGTTCCGGCAGGGGCTCGGCTCACAAAGGTCGACATCCACCTGCACAAAGGTCGACATCCACCTGTGAGAGCCCAGGCCCAGGCCGGGAACAGAGGCCAGGCCTCTGTCCACATGAAGGTAGATCCCTGGGAACTCCCAGGCCCCTCTGCCCTGGGCCTGGCAGTGCCAGCCAGAGTCCAAGACCCCTGCCCACCTGAGACTGCCCAGGCCTTGTCAGCTGAACGCAGATACCTGTGGGCCCCCATCCCCACCTCCACTGTAGCCCAGCTTCCTCAGCGCCCCTCGGGAGGGATGTGGCCTTGGCCCCTGCTGCTGGCAGGAAGGACAGCTCCTGAGCACCTCACACACTGCCTGGCCACCCTCAGAGCCAAGACTGTGGGTCTTTTCCAGGGCCAGCCACTGCCATGCTTGCAGGTCCTGAGGTCAGATCTCTGCCCTGGGCTCCAAGAAGCCCTCTGGACAGGAGGCCCATCCCCTGCACCGGAGGCCCACCCTCTGCACCAAGACCAGGGCAGGGTCAAGGGCAGCTGAGGGGGGTAGGGAGGTGGGTGGGGGGAGGCAGGGAAAAAGGGTGGTAGGGTAGGGGGTGGTAGGGAGGCAGGTAACAGGGAGGCAGGTAACAGGGAGGCAGGTAACGGAGGCAGGGTTGGGGGAGGTGGGAGGGGGGGGTAGGGAGGCAGATGATTTTAGAGGCGGGGGGGGGGGGGGAGGGGGGGGGGGGGAGGGGGGGGGGGGACGGGGGTTTTGGGGGGCAGGGGAAAGGGGGAGGTGGGGGGAGGGGATCCAGCACCAAAAGATGGTCAGAGGGAGGCGAGAGCATCAGCCCCAAGAGAGACGCCCACTCCGACCCAGGACTCACCCATGACAGGTGTATGCCCGTCCACCATCAGGCACCCACCCCACTCCACATACTCTGCCCTCCAGAGTCCCCTGCCCTCCAGTCCCGAGGGAGTGCACAGTTGGACAGATAGGCCTGGGCAGGCAGCAGCCCGGGGGTTCCTAGCCCAGGCCACCAGGAGACCCATCCCAAGCGAGGGCCACAAGGGGCCAAGCCTGGTGACCTGTGACAGTCCCGCCTGCCCACCCGGCACCCAGGGGAGGGCTGAGCCTGGGACACCGTGGGGACAACTCCCCCTGCGGCACTCCCGGGTCACTCAGGCCCCATGGTCGGGGACGAGGCCTGGCCCTACAGCTCCTAGAGCAGCAGGTGGGGCGGGGTGGCCAGGCAGACCTCACCTCACAGAGAGGCCCGGAGAAGCCCTGGGGGCAGTGGCAGCGGAAGCCGTCAGCCAGGTCCTCGCAGAGGCCGCCGCTGTGGCAGGGGCTGCTAGCACACTCATCTCGTTCCAGCTCGCAGTGCCGGCCTCCGAAGCCCCGTGGGCACACGCACTGGTACCCGTTCACCAGGTCCTGGGCAGGCCAGCCAGGTGAGCCTCCCGCAGGTGCCCCGACGGCCCCGCAGCACCCACGCCACACCCCCTCCCGGCCCCGCCTCACCTTGCAGGTGCCCCCGTGCTGACACTGCCCACGACAGTCGTTGACGTCTGGGGGCAGAGGAGCAGGGTCAGAGGTGGGGTCCCATGTGCCTCGGCCCACCCGCCGGCGCCCACCCCCCATACTGACTGATGTGGCAGTTGATGCCCTTCCAGCCCGGGATGCAATCACAGTAATAGCCGCCAATCAGGTTTTTGCAAGAAAAAGCGTTAAGGCACGGCTTCCCTTCACACTCATTGGCGTCTGTGAAAGAGACAAGGGGAGCCGTGGGGCTCGGGCCCTGCCTGCCCTGCAGCACCGGCACCTGGCACCCACAGCCCAGCAGCTCCAGCAGCAGCCCCAGCAGCCCGCATGCGTGGCCCACGCTCCTGTGCACACACTCGGAACCCTTACCCAGCTGGCAGGTAGCCCCCACCCACTGCTCGGGGCAGATGCACTCGAAGCCGTCCACCTGGTCCACACAGGTGCCACCGGCCGCACATGGGTTTGAGGCACACTCATCGATGTCTGCAGAGGATGGAGAAAGGTGGGGCCCTGGCAGTGTGAGCCGTGGGGATAAGGTCCCCGTGGGCAGGAAGGGCCGCAAGCCTGAGTCTTCCTGCCACTTGTCCTTGCCAAGCCAGCTGCAGCCACACGTGTGGACTTGACCCTTGCACCCCATCCCCAGCGAGTTGCCCCACTCCCAGACCCCCACTGATGCCAGGTGGGAGTCCCCCACTCAGGTGCAGACACTCACCAAGGGCACAGGTGGGCCCGCTCCAGCCAGATGGGCAGTGGCATTCGAAGCCGGACGGCACCTCATGGCAAGAGCCCCCGTTGGCACATGGGTTGGAGGTGCAGGCATGCTCAGCTGCAGAACCACAGGGAGGGGGCAGAGCTGGCAGCCAGGCCCCCAGCTTGCCACAGGCACGCCTCCCCAAGCCCACAGGTTCCCAAGCCGGGGGTCAGGGGCCCACCACACAGGAGGCCAGAGGGATGGGGTCTGACCAGCTCCCAAGGAAACCAGTCCCTGCCTGGCCAGAACGTGGGCAGCAGGACCCCCACGTACCCTTCTCACAGTTCCTGCCTGAGTAGCCATCGGGGCAGGTGCAGCGGTACTGGTCGGGCTCAGCGTTGATGCACGTGCCTCCGTTGGTGCAGGGGTGATGGCTGCCACAGTAGTTCAGGTCTGGGGGCAGGGGTAGGATGCTCAGGGGAAAAGCCGTCCCCCCGCTCCCCAACAACCCACACTTCGATGGCAGAGCATCAGGCCCGCCACCCCCCACCACTACCTTTGTCGCAGAGCAGGCCGCCCCAGTTGGTCTCACAGTTGCACTGCCAGGGCTCCACGCAGCTGCCGTGCACGCAGCCAGGGTATGGGACACATTCATCGCAGAACCTCCCTTGCCAGCCATAGCTGCACCTGGGGGAAGGCGGAGGGGCGCAAGACCCAGTGAGCTGTGGCACCTGAAAGGGTGGCGGAGGAGCCAGGCACAGTCACCCAAGCCACACCCAGGGCCGGCGCCTCAGGCCTTTGAACTGGAGCAGCCCGAGCCGGGCAGGGGTTGCGGCCCCGCAGGCCAGCCCCACCGTCACGGGCATTCCCGGCCGCTGGCTGCCGACGGTCAGCCCCAGCTGTCCCGTCACTCCTCCCTGAGCTATTTTGGGACTCACCCGTGAGCTGGGCCCCGAGAGCAGGCGCCAGGAAAGGAAGGCTCTGCCGGGACCCCGGGGATGAGAATGCCGGCTCTGACTCACCACGTGCTGCAAGGGCCGGGTGGCACCAGGGACTGGGCAGGCCGGCAGGCAGCAGGGGAGCACTCCTGGCCCTACCTCGGCCACGTGGCCCTGGGCACAGCACATACCCTCACCCCCACCTCAAAGACAGTCATTTCGCTCACTCCCAGTCAAGTCCCACAAGGTACCCATCTCATAGATGGGGCTGCTGAGGCCCACAGGCTAGCCTGGGCTGGCCCTGCTCAGAGTAGTTCCTGACCCTGCAGGCGCTCCACCTGCACCCTGGAAACGAGAGGCGTCTTGGCCCCCCGGCCACAACCCCCAGGCCTCGCCCTGCTCCAGGCTATCGGCCAACGTCCCGTCTTGGGAGTCCTCCAGAAGAGGGCAGGTGGCCAGGGTAGAACTTGGCCTGACTCAAGGGTGCCTCCGTCAGGGGAGAGAGCCTGCAATGACGACACCCCAAGGCCCCGCGGGCTGCCATCCAGGCCCTGCCGGGACTCCCGGGGGGCCCTTCCCAGAATTCTCTGGTCCTGCAGGATGGGAATGTCGTCCAGGCCACGTCACTTCCACACCGGCACCCGCAACACTTTATTTTTGTAAAAGGAAAGAACACGGCCCTTCCTGAGCCGCCCTCAAGCCGCAGCCAGCACCGAAGGCCCATCGGCCCAGTTCCACTGCCACAAATGGGGAAACTGAGGCTGGGGAGAACGTGTCTCCAGTATCCAGCCCAGCATGGTACCCAGTCCGGCATGCACTGTGGCCCATGCGGATGGCCTCGCGTCCCGCCTGGAATTCCTCCTCCAGGGACACAGACACCCAGGCTCGGGGTGGGGCTGTGACACACCTCGGGTCATCCGCCAGGGAGCACCACAGCCAGGCTCAGAGCCCAGACCTCGTGGGTCCCAAGGGCGTGCTCTCGACCCTGGGCAGGGCAGCCCACGCCAGGCCCCCACCTCCCGGTTTCCCCAGCCAGCAGCCCCAGGGCCCTGGAGAGGCGGCGGCAGGAAGGCATGGCCATCTCCGCAGCATCCGGTGGGGGGGGCGTCCTGCACTGGAACCTGAGCCGAGGCTGTCAGCAACAGCTGGGCCTCCCCCACAGGGCCAGCAAGAGGGGCAGGCGGGGCTCACCTACTGCCCCCACCCACCAGGCCCCCCGGACTCCGTCTCCTCATCTTCCTGCGGGGAAAGGGCAGGGGTGGCCAGCTTCCCTACCGCCTTCCTCCAGCCTTGGTGGGACATTGCAGCTGCCAGCCAGCCGCCACCCAGGGAGGCTGGCACTGCCATCCAGGTTGTGTGATGCCCGCTAGGCCAGGCGAGGGCGAGCAGGGCCGACTCCCGTAGGCCTACATCTCCATCTGCCCAGACCAGGCCCACCCTGTGGCACTTTCTGAGCTGACTTGAGACTCGCTCAACCTGCCGGGAATCCCTGCGTGTGCAAGTGACCAGGTGGGCGACCCCAGCCTCCTTGCCTCCCTCCAGCCTCCTTGCCTCCCTGCTCTGGGACCGGCCAGGAAAGCTCCTCACGGCCCTCCAGGCCACTCAGCCGTGGGGCCTGTGGAAGGGTCACCCACCTCCCCACCTTGGCTCCCAACTCAGCTGGTTCCCAAACCCCCCCTCCTCTCCGAAACGCCATGCTGTGTGATCCTGGGGAAATCACTCAGCCTCACTGTGCCCCAGTGTCCTCGTCCCATGGAGGCAAACCCACTCCTCAGAGGGAGGTTCCAGGACCTCTGAAATCCAAGGCTGGCTGGAGGGTGGTACTCACCTCCACCTGCTGAATCTCCACCCACTTGCGCCCTCTCTCGGGCTCCCCAGCTTGCTCACACACAGTAAGCACCACGGCTCGAAGCCCATGCCCACCCCAGACCCTGGGCCCCAGCCCCTCTGGATCCCCCGCGCGACTTCTCTGCTCCACTCTAGGGCAAAGCTGCCAGTCCCCCGGCTGGATCCCCCCACACCCTGGTCCGGGTCCAGAGGCCTCCACTGTCTGGACTTGGCTGCAGGACCCCAACCACTCCCTCGTGGAGGCCCTTGCTGGCTCCTCATCCATCCGCCCTGACCTGCGGCAGCTGGGACTTGCTTCTTGGCCTCTCTCCTCTCCGTCTTTCCCCCTTCGCTGTCTGGGCTTTCAACACTGCCTGAATGCCACAGGCCCCCCACAGGCCCCGCGGGGCTGAGGCCAGGCCTCTCCCACAAGCTTTCTGGGTATCTCCGGGGACAGGGCAGGCATTGCCTCTCCACATCCCCTAACCTCTGCCCGCCTGCTCCTCTGCGGCAGTCACGACGGCTCCACTACGCAGCAGCGTGCGGTTCTTCCTGACCCCAGACTCTTCCTCCTTGATCAAATCCATCCACAAACCCCTGGACTCCAACCCAGGATGTCTGCAGGACCCGTGCCCCTCTTCCGCTTCCACTGGCCCCTGCCCCCGAACCCCCACATGCCCCACAGCGGCCTCCTCCTCACAGCCTGCCTCTCACAGCCTCCCGTCTGGTGCTTCCCCACCCAACAGCTACCACAGCCTTCCCCACCCACCTTGCCCAGCTACAAACCTGCCAGCAGCCCCTTCCTCTCTCCCTGGTCCTGCAGGCCTCATCTCCCACCACCGGGCTGCTCTGCCACCCTCGCCTGCTGGTCTCACTTGCCGGCCACTTGCCGGCCACCCCCTCCCCATGGACAGGGTTACTGTGTCCTCTGCCCGTGCCCCATCTTCGGGTGCCCTGCAGTCTCCAGGTCTCTGCCCCTTGGTGACATGACTGTCCATCCAGCCTCCCCAGTCTCTCCTCACCGTCCTCACAGGGCTGCTGCCATCAGACTTATCCCACGCTCAGACATGCACCTACTGCACTAAGGAGCGTCCCGAGCACACGGCCCGGCTCTCACAGGCTGTGCGCCCGACCTCCAGCCAGCGCCGGGTGACTCCTGAGAGCAAGGCTGTGTGTGCCAGCGAGGATGTGAGGGCAAAGGGTGTGAGGGCCAAGGCGGGCCGGTGGCACACTCACCTGCACTCCCCAGGCACGGTGCATCCCCCGTGGAGCAAATTACACCCTTGTTTACACACGGCTGCGAACAGAGAGGAGCGAGAGGCACAGCTGCAGCCAGCCTGGCGGCAAAGCCTGTGCCCAGGGCCCTGCCCGAGGCCCTCCCTGCCCTCCACGTGGCCCGGCGGCCCCCTCACCTTCCTTGCACTCCTTCCCCATCCAGCCATCCATGCAGGCCTTGTTGCCATACTGGTCGCAGGTATAGTGGCCAAAAAAGTCGTTGCGGGGCCGGCAGAATTTGTTGCAGGTGGCGCTGTAGTAGTTCTCGTCGCAGCGCACACGGATCTGCAGCTCCAGGTGCGCCACGTGGCCGCTGAAGTGCAGGCTCTTCCAGCGGTCCTCAGGGTTGATCATGCCAGCATGCGACACCCGCTCGATCAGCAGCTCCTCTTGGGGAGGCGGCACAGTCAGCACAGGCCGGAGAAACCAGCCCAGCCAGGTGGCCTCCAAGAACAACGGGGACGGGGCAGAAGTCTGCGGCCGCTGCAAGGCCAGGGCACAGCAGGCAGCAGCAGCACTCTGAGGGCAGGGCCCCTGGCCACACTGCTACAGAAAGCTCAGGGCCCCGAGAGGCCTATCCCTCCCGCCACCAAGCCTGCGCTCCTGCTCCCACCCTAAACGCAGAGGGCTGGGGGGCCCAGCTAGGGGCAGGGGGTCCTGCAGGGAGGGCTGCTGAGACCACAGGCTCCGCAGAGAAGGCATGGCTGCTGCCAGGGGGTGAGTCCCGTATCCCACACCTGTGCCCACCCACCCACAGCCCTGCTGCAACACCTGCACACAGCTGGGCACCATGTCCAGCCCTCGCCAGCACAGGCCTGGCGCTCAGTTGCCCTCCCCTCTCCTGTGCTGTGACTTGCTCTCAGAAGTGCCAAACACCGCTACCGTCCCCACCTTAAAACAACCCTCCCCTCAGGCCCCCAAGACAGGCATAGGACCTGAGACCTGCCGGCTAAGCCTCACTTTAAGTAAGACAATGGGAGCCCAGGGGCCAGGGGCACCGCAGCTGCTGGCGCTGGTATACAAAGTCCGTGATGCCAGTCCCTGCGCTCGGGCACAGGCTCGACGTTTTTCACAATAAAAGGTGAACAGGTCCTCCAGACCCCACCTCTCCCGCCTCATGGGCCAAGGCCTGGGAGGACACTGAGCTGGCCCACTCCCCAAGGGGCCTCCCGGCCGCCCCAGCCTCTCCAGGCCCACGTCATCAAGAGCCCTGACGACCTTACTTGGGCCTCAGCCCAACTGTCCCCCTCCACCCCCTCAGGGAACACCATTGTCCTGAGTCGCTGGGGTCCCCACAGCTGCTGCTCCCCACCTGGGCACCCCTGCCAGCCATCCCTGCCCTGTAAACAGCCCCTCCACTCTGCTGGCAGCCAGGATGCCCTGGCCCTGCTCTCTCACCACCTCCAACCCACTGGCCAACCCCATGTCTCCACTTCTGAGAGCAGCCAGAGTCTCTCTCATCCCCTCAGACTGCCGCTGCTCCAGGTCGCCCTGACACGCCCAGATTCATGGCGCAGCTCCTCCTCAGTCTCCATCCTGGCCCCACAGCGCCCCCTCCGTAAGGTAGCCAGAGCTTGCCAGACAGAGCCCGTGTCTTCTCAGTGGCGTGCCAGCCCCCATGATCTGAGCCTGGCCCCGGTGGCCCCTCCTGCACAGCAAGCCCACTCCTGCCTAAGCCTTCACATGAGCAGCTCCCTCAGCCTGTGGGTAATTCCGCATCCACCCATGAAAGTCATCCCCCCATTACCGCTGCGGGACCCTGCAGAGCCCCTGCCCAGGTCAGCCAGCTAGCAGGGGAGCCTCAGGGAGAGGCCGCCAAGGCTCCATGCTCCAGTACAGACAGGTAGAGGGGGCCACAAAGCCAGAGAGACACTCAAGGGTGTCCCCTCCACAAAGTCACTGACGTGGGCCCCAAAAGAGCACACCCAATAGGAAAACAACATAGGCAAAGCCAGGGGAAGAGTGGGGAAGAGAGCGCATGCACAGTTCTGCAAGTCCCAAACGTGGCAGAGCTTCCTGGCAGCCAGAGCAAAAAGGGAAACAGCACACATGACCCTCAGAGTAAAGAAAGGCTTTGTCCCAAGCAGGCAGAGGACATGGGCCCTGCCACAGGTGCCCTGAAGCTGAGAGGCGCTGCCACCTGGCCCAGGGCTCACTCACCATTCGGGGTGGTATCGTTGTCCCAGTCCCAGGCCTCCACGATGAGGGTGAAGGAGCGCTGCAGATATGGAGAGGCGGGTCAGGTGCCTGAGGCCACACCTGCCTGCTTTATTCAGGGTGGGACAGGGCCCAGGGCTCCAACCTGCCCCCGGGTCTGCCAGGCTCTGGCCTTTCTTCCCCAGCCAGGGACCCCCTCCTAGAGTCCTCACAGGACCCACCACCCTCCTCATCCTCAGGCCACATCCTCTGCAGACCCCAAAATAACCCAGCTCAAGGGAGGGAGACTGCCCCTCCAGGCCATGTGGGCTCAGGAGCCTGGGTTCCCTACCGCTGGGGTGCCAGAGGCCCAGCCTGACCTGAGCTGGCTCAAGTCATCATGGAGCACAGGAAGAGCGACCAGGGGGAGAGGTGGGCAAGGGGTAGCCTGGCTGGAGTGGCCACAGACTGGGGCCCTGCAGGCAGCCGGGACCTGAGCGTTTCCGGTGGAATGCCCCTTGGCGCCTCACTGGGGGTGACCACGCGAGAGAATGTGAGGCCCCATCACCACGCTGGCAGCCTCCACCAGGTGCACGGGGTAGCCAAGTACAGGGCACCCAGCCAGAGTCCCTAACAGGCCCGAGCTCAGGTCCTGCAGGTACATAGCACACAGGCAAACCCACACCCACTTCCACCCCCAAAACAGGACAGGTGGCAGGAGAAGGCCCTGCGGTACAGTTGGGGAAACTGAGGCCAAGAGGTCCTGGGACTGCCCAGCACAGCCTCAGACCATGGCCACTACTCCCCCTCTGCCCCCGGGCCACCTGGCCCTTGTACCCCAGCCATGGTGACAGGCGATGCTGTCAGCCAAGCAAAGAGACCACAGGGCTGGCCCCTGCTCCACCTAGTGCAGTCCACGGAGACTGTCACGCACAGGCGTGCTCAGACAGGTGGGACCCCCAGGACATGCCCTGTACTGCCCAGCACTGGGTACCTCATGCCACAGCCTCTCAGCCCTCACTGCCCAGGAATCCCACAGCTCTACCCCCGGTGTGCCTGTGGCCCCTGAGCCCAGCCCTGGCTCCATCTGGGTAGGGCCCGCAGGAGGGGGCTGGGGCTGAGCCACCTCCAGGCCTGCTGGCTTCCCACCCCAGGGGATGCTGCACTGGGCAGTGTCCGGGCAGGCCAGGCTCGTCCATCCCTCAGCGCCCCCCATCCACCCAGCCCCAAAGCCTGGCTATGCTGGGGAAAATCATACTTCCCCAGCAAGGCCCAGCCCCACGCCTGCCAGCCCCTCCCTGGTCCCCACCCCACCCCTGCCCGGTGCCTCAGCCCCATCCAGCTAAGGACAGGCCTGGCCTCCCAGATGTCTCAGAAGACTACACTCCCACGTCCAGCCCCTCCCCTAACCAGTCTGCTGCCAGCCACACCCAGCCCAGCCTCCAGGACCCCCACCTAGTCCCCCGCCCCACACCTCCGATTGTCCCTCAAATATGGACACCTAGGGCCCAACACAGCGGCCAACCCTGGGCCTCTCTCACAGCTGTGCAACCCTGGCCTCCCTTCCTGAGCCCCTGCCTGCAGAACACCCAGGGACGGCCCGAGGAGCCTCACCCAGCTGGGAGCACAGGATGGAAGTGGGGAGCCATCCCCAACACGCTCCTAGAACCCTCCCTAGCCACGTCAAGCTGTCACCCTCAGGCCCTCAGTCCCACCTCTCAAGTCTCCCTTAAACCTGTTTTCCCACATCCGCCATGGCACCGCCAGGCCATGGGGCCCAGTCCCCGCCCATCTCCGAGGCTACCAGGGTCTGCAAACCTCTGCCTACAGGCACCAGACGATCCCCAGAGCTCTGTCCACATGCCTCCCACGGCTCCATCCACACCCCCACACAGAGCTCCATCCACACCCCCGCCGAGCTCAGTCCACACCCCCCAGAGCTCAGTCCACACCCCCAATAACTCAATCCACATCCCCCAACAGGGCTCCGTCCACACCCCCCAAAGAGCTCCATCCACACCCCCCAACGAGCTCCATCCACACCCCCCAACAGGCTCCATCCACACCCGTCCAGGGCTACATCCACACCCAACAGGGCTGCATCCACACCCTCCCAGAGCTCCGTCCACACCCCCCAACACGCCCCAACAGGTTCCGTCCACACCTCCCCAGAGCTCTGTCCACACCCCCCAACACGCCCCAACAGGTTCCATCCACACCTCCCCAGAGCTCCGTCCACACCCCACAAAGACCTCCATCCGCACTACCCCCAGGGCTCTGTACACTCCCGAAGAGTTCCACCCACACGCCGCCAAGAGCTCCATCCATATTCCCCGCAAGGCTCCATCCACACCCCCACCAGGCTTTGTCCACCCCCCCCCCAGCCCTCTGTCTACAACCCCCACCAGGGCTCTGTCTACACCCCCCGAGAGCTCTGTCCACAAACCGCCCCCATCAGCTCCAGCCACACCCCACAAAGAGCTCCAGCCACACCTCCGAGAGCTCTGTCCACGCCCTCCCAGCTCACAGCACCCTTGGGGCTCCCGAGGTTCCCGCCCATCCCCACCCACCCATCCCAGCCTATCCACCCGTCTGCCGGGAGCACCATCCTTGCAGCTGCACCTGGCCAAGCCCTTCCTCATCCCTGGTGACAGCTGGAGCAACCAGCCGCTTCCCAGGCATCGGGCATTTGGTTTCTTCCTTCCTTCATTCACTCATGTCACGTGTGCAGCAGGCATGCCTCTGCCGCCAAGGATGACCACCTATGGCCAGCAGGGCTCGGGGAAAGCAGCAGGGCGCAGGGGCTGTCGTTCTAATAAGGCCAGGCCAATGGGTCACGGTGGCTCACGCCTGTAATCCCAGCACTTTAAGGGGCCGAGGCAAGCAGATCACCTGAGGTCAGGAGTTCGAGACTAGTCTGGTCAACACAGTGAATCCCCATCTCTACTAAAAATACAAAAATTAGCCAGCCATGGTAGCAGGCGTCTGTAATCCCAGCTACTCAGGAGGCTGAGGCAGGAGAATCACTTGAACTCAGGAGGCAGAGGTTGCAGCGAGCCGAGATCGCACCATTGCACTCCAG